>NC_056727.1:717108985-717133985 GCF_019279795.1 Protopterus annectens | reverse complement strand
AAAGATGCCCAGGTAGCCGCAGAGCAACTATCATCTAAAGAAACCCTGGACCAAAAGGCCATAGAAGTAGCAACAGATCTGGTCGAATGCACCCAGACATGCCCTGGTGGAGATAACCTTTTGGCTCGATAGGTCAAAGAAATGCATTCAAAAATCCATCGAGCAATAGTAACTTAAGAAATTGGCTTTCCCAAGAAAGGTTTAGAAAATGAAACAAAAAGTTCATCTGACTTAAGAAAGGATTTTGTTCTACACAAATAAAAATGCAGCTGCCTGTGAACATCAAGCAAGTGCAATTTGTACTCTCCCTTATTTTGGAAATTTGGAAGAAAACTGGCAAATTGATGACTTGGCTAATATTAGATTCTGATGCCACCTTTGGTAGGGAAGACGGATTGTTCAGCAGGGACACCCTATCTTTCTGGAAGACCAGATGGGGGGCTTGAAAGATACGGTTTGAATCTCAGCAACCCTCTTGGTGGAGGTAATTGCTACCAACAAGGCAGTCTTCCATGACAGAAACTGTAAATCAACAGTTAAGATCACAAGGGGGCATGGAGTCCTTAACTGGAGGCTTAAGAAGAAAGGTGCCTTTCAAAAAGGCTTTACAAAGTTTAGAAGAAGCCAATGAAGCCTGATTCTCACCTATGTGAAAGTTGGAAATCACTGCCAATTGTACCTCAACTGTAGAGAAACTAGTGCCATGATTAAAAATGTCTGCCAAGAAATCAAAAACAGATGAGACTGGCGCAATGAAAGGATCTGGGTCATATTGAGAGGCCCAGATAGTTTACTTGAATAAATCTTTCTGGTAGAAGATTTGTGAGCTGCTACCAAGATTTTCTTAACAGGAGAAGACAGCTGGGGAGTCCTAGCTGTGATGCCCGTGCACTGGCCCAGCAATCAAGGAGTCTCAATCCTCACCACTAACACCAGTGAAGAGCGTCCATATAGGGAAAGGATAATAAATGCACACACAGTAAAGTACAGTTTCCCTTAAGAGCACACAAAGATCACAGTCAGTCTGGGGCTGGTTTCTCCCTTTCTCTCCCGGTCCCCAATAAGACTCCCCACTGGCACAGCTATACGGTCCAGATCTCAGCCTAGTGGGCAAGCTAAAACTTCCAGCACCCTCTCTGTCCAACCAGTGCTTTATGTCCCTGCCCAAGTAGCTGACACACACACACACTTTGAGGTAAGAGTTATATACAACCATAAAGACACTCCTGGGGAAGGCTGTCACAGGTTCTCCAGCTGTGCCCCTTTTCTGCCCAGTCTAAAAGGTAGTACCAGCTGCCACCACCCACTAATATTAGCTACTCAAAGGCTCTTCTGAAAGGGTGTCCAATTATTACTGTGCAATATTATTATCCAAATGGTAAGTGTGACTGAACAGTCAAGGCTTATTAGAGTGACTTGGTACATTATCACTATATACATGCAATGCACTCTAGAGCTTAAATCAACTTTACATAAAACAGCCACAGTTGAAAGGTTTAAAAATATTTAATAATAAACAGTAAAAACACAAGACAATACTTCTTACTACACAGTGCTAGTCAAGAATTCAGAAATCACACAGAAATACTTAATACCATAGAAAAGTTCTCACATCACAGGAAAATACAGTCTAATCTTCCTAACTCTTAGCTATTTCTAACAGAAAACACAGTTCTAAATAACTTATATATAGAGCAAAACTGTGCTAGTGATGTTGGATGTTCTCAACACAAATTGCTCTGCGCTCTCTGATTCTCTCTCTGTTTCACGTGACATCATTCTTCACACTTCTCTGGTGTTCCCAGGCTAACAGAAACTACATTTACATTCTTTACACCTGGTCAGAAACCAGAGCAATAAAGAACATTTATACATGCAAATTCTATCCATTAACTCTGGGCTCAAAACAATAGGCAGGATGCCTCCCTCTAGACATATCGGCTCCGGATTTTGACATCAAAGACAGTCACAATATGCTTGACTTAGTTTTCTTACATTGCACTGTTGTTAAATGTTTGTAGTTCAATATCCAATGCAGTCTTTTCACATTTAAGAGAACAAGCCTGTGGCTTACATTAATATTTACAAATGACATAATTATCTACAAAATTCTATCTGGCTAGGCTGGCAGCCTTCACCTATCTTCACACTAACTATCACGGGAACTGGAGCAGCCAAGCCGTGAGCTTCAGGTTGACTAAGTCTGGGTGAAAAATCACTGAGGGATTTGTAATCAGATCTGGAACTGGATCTAGAGTCCAAGGAGGACACATTACATGAGACCACAGAGTGGGGAACCAAACTTGATGAGGCCAGAAAGGGGCAATGAGGATCACTGGGCTCCTCAGTCGTAGAGCTTTCTGAATGAACTTGGGAATTAAATGGAGCAGAGAATAAGCATACAGTAGACCGCAGGGCCAAGCATGAACTAGAGTATCTGACCCCACTTTAGAAAGATCTTGTTTGTGATTGAAGGATTCAGAAACCACTTGTAAGGCATCAGACTAGAACAGCTGAGTCTGTCCACCAAAATGTTGGACTTCCCCGGAATGTGCATTGCCACCAGAAATCAGCCAGTGGAGATCGCCCGCTCCCACAATCTCATGGCTTCACGGCAAAAAGGATAAGATCTTGTTCCCCCCTGTTTGTTGATATACCAGACTACTGACATGTTGTCCATCTGTATGGCAATAGTCCCTGGAGGAAGAAGGGAGTGGAAAGCTTGCAATGCCAAAAGCACTGCCCTCATCTCCAGGACACTGATATGCACATTGGTCTCCAGAGAAGACAATTCTTCTCATGCAGTGCCCACCCCCACCCAAGCAGGGAAGTGTCCATTGTGACAGTGATCCTGGGGAAGGGAAAAACAAATGGTTGACCCTGAAGAAGGTCTGGGGATTGGAGCCACCAAAGAAGAGAGTCTCTGCAAGCATGAGATCGTTGAACAGAATGTGACAAGGGAAGATCCAGCAAGGACCACTGAATCATTAAGGTCCACTGAAGAACCCTCATGTGGAGACATGCAGTTGGAACAAGAGTGCTCGTGGCCGCCATGGACCCCAATGCCTGAAGAACTGAACCCACTGCAGGAAGGTGGGCTGGGAGAATGTAAAGCACATGATGGTGGAGCAATAACAATCTGTCTAAAGGTAAAAATACCCATGCCCTGAGTAGTGTCTAGCTGAGCACCTATGAAATCTAGTACCTGCACTGGTGCCAGTTGAGATTTGTTGGTGTTTATGGTAATACCCAGGTACTGGGCAATCTGAAGGAGGTGATCCCTGGCCTGAATCAGTTGAAGAGAGAAGCCAACTGTCCAGGTAGGGGAAGACCTAAAAACCCTGTAGCCACTGGTGAGACGCCACTACCCATTACTTTGGTGAACACCCTGGGGCAGTGGTGAGCCCAAAGGAAAGTTCTCTGAACTGAAAAAGACTGGCTCCCAGCCAGAAGCGGAGGAACGTCCAAGAGTGCTTGTCCATCTTGATATGGTAGTATGCATCCTGGAGGTCCATCGAGCACTTCCAGTCATTCATCCACAGGTAGGGCAGAATGGATTGAAGGGTAACCATCCAATATTTTGACTTGACAGCTGACAGGTTCAGGGTTGAGAGATTCAGAATGGGTCTTAAGTCACCCGTCTTCTATGGCACTAAAAAGAACCTGGAATAAATGCCTGATCTGGACTGGTCTGGGGGGATGGGCTGGATAACTCGTTTTGCAAGCAACCTGGAAAATTCTGTGGCTGCCTCCTCCTGCTGACTGGGCGGCACATCTGGGAGGTGTCTGGGGAGGAATGGGGGCATGGAGAAAGGGAATCAAGTAACCTGGAAATAATCTGCAGAACCCAATGATCATTTGTAATTGACTCCCTGGCCATTGGGAGCAGAGGCGAGCAGGTGGGCAACCCTCCAGGGTTGCTGGAAGGGCCTGTCTGGGAAAGAATCCAAGACCCTTGGTTCGTCAGACCCCCCTCTGCCACGAGAACGGTGTCTATTATATTCCCCTCTGCCTCTGGGGGAAGGCAAATCCTGAGTGTCTTGGGAAGATCCTTGAGACTTCCAAAACCACATCTTCTTGACCCCATGCTGATTCCTAGAGAAGGATTGTTGTGGGTTGGAGAAGCGGACTCCAATGCCAGACAAAGTTTTCCCATCCTTCTCACTCTGGACCAATGCATTACGAACCATTTTTCCAAACAGGCTGGAATCATCACGGGGGAATTCGTGAAATGTACTTTAAAGGGGTCTGAAAAGGCACAAAGCCAGAGCCAGACATGCTGCCTAATGGCTACACATGTTCCCGCCGCCCAAGAGGTACCCTCAGTAGCATGTGAGAGAAGCCTCATTGATGTATTAGAGATGGAAGTGAGGGTGGCCATGCGGGAGGAAAAAACCTTCTCCTCTGCCAACATTGAGTGGAGAAGACTCAGCAACCTCCTAGACCAGGTCGCTCTGCGTCTGATTACATGTGCAAATAATTCAGCTCATGTAAGGCAAAGGTGGATGACACTTAGGTCCGCTTCCCAAAACGATCCATTGCCCTGGACTCCCTGTCTGGAGGATGGACTGAAGGGCTCTCCTGGGTGAACTCTTTCTTGGTGGCTGCCACAACCACCATGGCATCAACCAGGGACCCCTTGTTCCAGTGGGGCTTGTTAGCAGGAGCACTAAGTACTTTATCCAGGTGCCTGGGGACAGGCTCAACTGTATCCGGTTCCTTCCATGTCCTAGATGAGATAATATCCAAGTGGGGATATGGAGGGGGGACACCCAAGAGGTAGAGGGTCCTGTGCCAAATGCCTCCAGAAATACAGACTCGTCCAGGTTGGGCTTCATGGTCAACCATCCACAGCGCTGACAAAGGATCTCCATGATATCTCCTCTTACATGTATGCTTCCAAAGGGGCTACTTGGGGGGAATTCTGGGGAGGACTCGGAAACCTTGGAGAGTTTCCATGTGGGAACATCCTGGGGTGAACTGGCAACAGGCTGTCCCTGAGAGTACAGGACACTGGCCCAGAAAAGGAGGGAATCAGAATGGACTCAAGAGGACGAGAGTGTCAAGGGTCTTGAAGAAGCTGACAGAACCCTCTCCACCACCACAAACACTGATGGTGAAGGGATCCCTGAAGTTGGAATAGTCAAGGCTGTATCCTTCACTCCTGGTGCTGAGGGGGGAGCTGGCACCATGCTTCCTGGTGCCGAGGTTCCAAGAGGAAGGGACAACCCCAAAAGCTTCAAAGTCAACGCCATCCTCTTAGATCCAACACTGAGGCTATGGCTCCGAGAGTCAGTTGGTTCTGAAAACATCAGAGCCAAACCACTCAGGGCAATAGTCAGAGTTGAGGTACCAGGGACCCCTTGACACTCAAAAACCTTGGACCCAATGACTTCAAAACTAGGGGTCAGATTGGAGAAGGAGTAATGGGAAAAAAGGCAGACTGCATGGCCCCAGCCCCAGAGGGGGAAGGAGCAGGCAGGACTTCCAGCTGAATCTGGGCCTCAAAAAAACTTCACCATCATCCTGTCCACCTTGGCTTCAGACAGGCTCCGAGAGGACCATATAGAAGAGCTTACCAACCCAGGCCTGGGACCAGTGGGAAACAGAAACTGGAGACCAAACCCAGGATGTCTCTGGCTCTGGAGAAAAATGAGGAGACTGGAGCTGAGGAGAACTCGAGGGTCGGATCCAGGAGGGACTTTGCTGGCAATTTGGCTGAGGAAGAGTGGTTGGGAGATCTTTTTTTGGCCAATCCCGCTCTTTAGAACAAGCTTTCTCTCTGTCCCTGGGCTTCTTGGAGGGAGGTTGAGTCCCAGAAGCTGGGGTTGGAAGAAGAAAAAGAGGCCTCAGTGAGGGGGGGGCTTGTTCCTCCTGTCGATCAAAGCACGGGGGTTGAATACCGTGCAGATTGAACAGGAGACGTCTAAGTGGGGGACATCTAAACAGACAATGTACAGAGTGTGGGCATCAGATGGAGGGAGCTTATGCCCACACTCTGCGCACTTCCTGAAGCCAGGTTTTGGGTTCTCAGCTATAACCAGGAAGAAGCGCGCGCACACACAATGTAGAGAAGTAGTTTTTTTTTTTTACTCTGATGCCTGAGCAAAAAGGGATAGGATAGGGTTTAGAAAGACAAAAGAGAAAAAAAAAGAGTACCAAAACTACTTACAGACAATTGGAGCTTGGAGCTAAGGATGAACACTGCTGGTCGAAATGAGCGGCAAATGAGATCTGAGGGGTGGAGGGAGACTGGGGTATTATGGGTAGGGGAGGAGCTTGGACTTTGGATCTGATACTGGAGTATGTGGCCGAGCTGGATCTGTGCCAGATTTGAGTCTCTCAGGTGGAAGATCAAATGAAAACAACAACTTCAGATCTTTAATTTAGCCTCTCTAACAAATAATGGCCACAACTAGCCAGTAAATCTTCTGCCTTTACACAAAACCAATGAAATAATTACAACAAAAACTCACTAATTAGCAGTAAAAACAATGCAAGAAGTATCAATAAACTCAACATTAAGCAATTATATCAAAGGTCACTTTGCCTGGTGAATAGCTTAAAAAGAGAAACTATGCAAAATAATACGTATTCACAACAGCCACAATAAATGGGGAGAAGGAAGGAATTATGTTGTCAAATTATCATAAAGTGTAGGCATCAACAGATACACTGGATTAAAAATGCAACAGGAACAGTGTGAATGGGAGGGAAATATACTTAGCTCTGTAGCTGATTAATCTGGAATTGCCTGAATACAAACACAAGTCCTGAACTAGCCTGACATGCACTCCCCAAACAAGAAACTTGGGTTTATAAACCAATAATTAGACCACTTAAAATGCAGTGCAACTATCTACTGTAATTACTAATATAGACTTAAAGACCTTAGCTAAAGCAGACACAGACTGTTAAAATGAACTATGAAACATCTTTACTTATCTTTGATGCTGACTGTAATGGAACTCACACAAACTAGCAGTGGTTTAAAATAGTGAAAAAAGTGTTATTTTAGTGAAAAAGACTGTTTTTTAAGATTATTATCATGTTTGAACACTAAAACTGTAGCTGTTTTACTGTTACAGTTTGTTAATTTTGTCATTCTGTCAAAAGTTTTTACTTTTTTTAGTGAAAAAAACATGTTTTTATGATTACTGTAATTAACATTGTAGCTCTGTTATATATTTTGTTAATTTTATCATTCTTTCAATTTTTGTTGAACTTGTTTGTGAATTAGTATTTATAGGCAAGTGCTTATGGATGCAGAAGTCTGTAACATCACAGAATGCTCAAACAGTTTCCTCTATATATGTATTTGGTCCCTGAGGACAGAATGATGGTTTGTCTTCAATTCCTTTTATTGCATCACAGTTTCTATTGTCACAGTTAGGAAAGATAATTTATGACTGAGTTTGAGTTTACCTTATTTTATTAAATATGATAGTACCAAGATCTATGGTAATAAAAGAAACAATGCAACCATGAGTGGAGAGAGATCCATGATTTGTCAGTGTCATATGTTTGTGGCATGCACTGTGGTGGCAGGACAGGTAGCTTTCATCCTTCTAAGTTGGGAACTGCTGATTGAGAGCCCAGTGTCTGTTATTCTTAAAGTGTGTTAGTTCTGGTTTAAGCACTTGGGCTTCAGGCCAGTTATTTTACATTAAGAAGGTCTGTGGTCTGCACTCTTGTGGGAGAAGAGGCTGGACTCTGCCCTTCTGAGCTGGGAATTTCTGGTTAAAGGTTTATAGTGCCTGAATATCTGAACTGTATCTTACTGAAATTGGTACACCTTGTTTGCTGTAGCATAGACTAGATCCAGGCCTGCTGAATCTAGCTCTGTTTATATGCTTGTTGTTTGTTTGCTTGTTATTTCCCTGGAACGCTAATTCCACCTAATACGCGGCTTCTCAGCGCTTCTGTGGATCACTAGTGATATCTGCATTGCTTACTGTACTTATTTCCTTGTTTCACTTGAAAGAAAGTTACTGTTTGTCGTTTTGCATTTAAGTTACCTGTAACACATTGCACTTAAGTTACCTGGCACTTGCTCACTAAAGCAATTATATAAGTCTGCACTAAAAATTAAAAGCACTACACCCTCACTCCCCACTGGCCCTGGTTTTCAATTATTAAGGAATTCCCAATATTATTGTAGCATGTCCAAAGGTGAGTTGTCAATCTCCTCTCCGGTCCAGCTGGTGAATCTGGGAATCTTGAGGCAATGTTACAACTGCCTCATGTACACAGACAACCCTCTCCTCCTCCCAACAAATTCCAACACATGTGAGAGATGCAACCATATAGCCAAACTGGAGGCTAAGCTCTCTCAACTCAGTACTGGCATAACCAGTCAGGAGGAGAAGGAAACCACACTCACTACAATTCCAGTCTCACATAGACCTAGCACGACAGCAAACCAAACACATAATCACACAAAAACATACTTGGAGGCTCTAAATAAAGATCTGCCGAAGCAGCAGAGACCTCCAAAGCAGACACCCAAGCAGCCGCTACCCCAAAACAAAACACGTGCAACACATATCTCACAAAGCCAGTGTGCCGAACAGTCACAGCCCTTAAGACTAAACAACACACCTGATACACTTGTAATAGGTGACTCTATCGTCAGGCACACTGACGTCCCGCCCACCAGGCTGAACAAGGAGAGGGTCACGGTGAGTAGCCTGTCGGGCGCTAGGATCCGCCACATAACACAAGCACACAGGTCTCTCCAAGGCAAGTACAAATATGACTCAGTCATTGTCCATGCTGGTGTGAATGACCTGAGATGTACCTCCCTGGACTACATGAAAAGAGACATAAAGGAGCTCTCTGAGCATGTAGCCCAGGCCGGTATGACCCTGACCTTGAGTAGCATCTTACCCTCACCAAGAATGATGCCACAATATGAAGACAAGATGATCAATTTCAACAATTGGCTTAAGTACTGGTGTCATTCAAAGGGGATCCAATGCCTGTCAGCTTGGGATGATATGCTCGACAAGCCACGATGCTTCACTAGGGACGGCTTGCACCTGTCACCCCTGGGCTTTCGGATATTGGCAGAGGCTCTTGCTACTCCCATAGTGCCTTTTTTAGGCAAGGCTCAAAAGACAAACCCACCTCCATAGGTATCACAAGGGATAAGAAACTAAGAGTAATGCTACTCAACGCCAGAAGTCTAAACCTCAAGATGCACGCACTCAAAACTCTCCTTAGCATGGAGAACATCGATATCTGTGCAGTAACAGAAACCTGGTTCAGGGCTCCCAAGAGCACCCCAGCACTACCATGTTATACCTCATACCATGCTTTTCGGCCCCAAAACTTGGACCGAACCACAAAAGGAGGGGAGTATCGATATTCATCAAAGATACCCACACCTCCAGGTTGGTGGCAAAGCACGAAGCATCAGAGACTATCCATGTGCAACTAACAGTGGGTAAAACTGCCTTCCAGTTTATAGCCTGCTACAGACCACCCTCCCAAACCCAGGAACCCCACTCGGCCTTCCTGAGAACACTGGAAAATATGAAGGTCTCTCCAAACACCATTATATTGGGCGACTTCAACTACCCAAACATAGACTGGGAGCATTACTCTAGCTCCAACACCCTAGCCCAAAGGTTCCTAGAATTTATAAACTCAAATGCTATGGAACAACTTGTTACCACTCCCACAAGAGGGGAAAACATACTGGACCTGATCATCACCAACATGGGGACTCTATGCTCCAGACCAGAAGTGTATCCCTCACTGGTAAGATCAGACCATAAACTAATCTCACTGGATATTCACATCCCGATCCCACCCCTGCCCAGAAAACCACAGTGAAATACTTCTCTAAAGCAAATTTAGCACTCCTCAAAACTGAGGTGGAATCCTTCAAAGCCCCGGCCTGTGGAAAATACGGCCCAGACCGCAGAATCCTTTATAAACGCATTCTATGAACACCTTCAGGAATGCATGGATCATGCGATCCCAGATAAAACCAAGACCCAATCCTCCAAAGGCAGACGTCCTGTCTGGTGGACCCCAGCCATAAACAAACTATACAATAGAAGGAGGAAGCTACTAAATGATAGAGCAAAAAAGGGAAGGCATCACTGATCAGTATTAGCACAAAACTACGGGCACACATAAAATTGTCTAAGGCCAGCTTCGAGAGAAAAATTGCACAGGATACTAAGGATAATCACAAGGCTTTCTTTAGTTATGTTAGGAACCTGGGTGGTAATTCCCAGATATGCTCAGAATTAGTCCAAAATGTAAAAAATACACTGAACCCACAGACATTGCCAACATCCTAGCTGACAGGTTCAGCGCAAACTCCCCTCCCCCACCAAAGGGCAAATATCTATCCCAGCACAGTGCTGCCCCCATGACATCTCAGATGCTCAGGTAAGAGCCGCCCTCTCCAAAGCAAAAAGCACAGCATCAATGGGACCATACGGTGTCCCAGGCTGCATCCTACATGAACTCCAAGAAGAGCTAAACCCAAACATAAAACTACTGTTCAATCTCAGCCTTACTACAGGATATGTGCCCAAAGAGTGGCGTACAGCAACAGTGGTCCCTCTCCATAAAGGTGGTGCCTCAACGGATCCTGGAAACTAGTGCCCCATAAGCCTGACTAGCTTGGTCTGCAAAGCAATGGAAAGGATCATCATGGACCTCATAAATAAAGATATTGGGGACCTACAAACACTGGATCCTACCCAGTTCGGCTTTGTTAAGGGCAGATCCTGCCTCTTAAACCTGGTTGATTTCTTTGAAACAGTCACCAAGGCCATTGACGAGGGGAAGGTGGTCCACACAGCCTACCTGGACCTCGCAAAAGCCTTCAATACAATAATCCACTTGGGCATTATAGATAAGCTCACCAGCTTAAATATAAACCCCTATGCCACTAGATGGATTGCAAATTGGCTCAAGGACAGAACCCACATGGTTAGAATTGCTGGAGCCATGTCAAGACTCCAAACCAGTAACAAGTGGTGTCCCACAAGGCTCAGTCCTGGGACCTCTCTTGTTCGGTATATATTTCTCGGAGGTACAGGCCAACACGGAAGGACTGTGGCTGACCAAGTTCGCAGATGACTGCAAACTGGGCGCCATAATCGACTCTCCAGCTGACACAAGCATCCTCCAAAAGAGCCTCATAGAAACAGACAACTGGTGCCAAAGCCATGGCCTCAAGCTAAATGCCAAAAAGTGTATAGTCATCCCCTTTGGCAAAAACAAAGTGCCCACAAATTACCACATAGGTGGTAATCCATTAAGTACAGAAGAAGTAATTAGGGACCTGGGGACCCAAGTTGATAGCAATCTCTCATTTGACAACCACGTGGCCAAAGTGGTTAGAAAAACATTTTATATAGCCCACCTAATCATGAAGGGATTCACATCTAGATCAGGGGACGTCATCGTGCCTCTTTACTCATCCTTCATCAGGCCCATAATTGAGTACAATGCCCCTTTTGGGATGTACCTTACCAGACACCTGCAGCAACTGGAAAGACCCTAAAAGTACCTCACCAAGAGGATCAAAGGGCTCAAACAGATGCCATATGCTGCCCGGTTAAAGAAACTCCAGCTCTACTCAGTGGCATACCGCCTGTTCAGAGGCGATCTGTGCCTGACGTATAAAGTCATGTCCAACCCGGAATTAATGGACATGCTGCACCTCAGAAAATCCAAATCCCATCGAGCCACGCGCTCGAGACTTGAACCTCAGCACTGAAATAAATAGGACATGCTGGAGGGACAGATTCATAACCCAGAGGCTCCCTTCACTCTGGAATAAAATCCCAGTCCAGGTTAGGCAGAGTCCCTCATTGACTCTCTTCAAGAGGAATCTTGATGAGTGGATGGGAGATCGTAGGTTTACCCTGGGTATCACTTCTGTGTCACTGTTAGACAGAGGCACAGTATACTAACCTCGAAAAAGGGCATAGCAAAATAAATTTAAGATGGGTGGCGAAAGCCAAACACATTCTGGCTAGGCTTATAAATGCCCTAGGGCAGATAGCCTAGTATGAACCTATGAACCTATTTGTGTACTATTTCTTACAAATGGCTTTGATTGACACAGACAATTAATATTTAGGCACATGTTTGATGTTAAGTAGTTTATTTAGTCAATGTTGGGGTACTTAAAATCCCACATAGAAATTATTTTTCATTTATGTTACTTAAAAAAAGTCCTCATTCACTGTAGAAGGAATATATGTTTTACAATATACTGATATAAAACCATATTCAAAACCACTGACATTTATGAACAATTTCTAGACTTGAATTTTACTGGCTTCTAGCTTTAGATGTTCTTTAATAAATATTGTGGCACTGCCGCCTATCCCACTGGATCTGTAATAATGAAAGGACATACATTCTAGAACTTGTGCTATACATTTTAGATGTTAGATCTTTAAATCAGGTTTCAATAATACTATATACATCAATATTCTCCAAGCAGAAGAAAGCTTAAAAATCACCCATTTTATTACAGCGATATCTGGCATTTAGCAACATTACCTCTACCTCTAATTATTTTATCTTGCATATTTTTCACACTGTCTGTTTTTCTTATTTGAAGATGTCTTGAAAAGAAAATGCTATGGGGTAGAAAAATTCCTGTTCAACTATTTTACTTTGGAAGTATAGAAGTGAAGTCCAGCATGTGCACAGCACTCTAGTTGCACATTTCACTCCAGGCTTACAGGAGTGAACTTCTTACCACTAACTGAGAGCCAGAATTTTACCTTGCTATTCATGCTTGTCCTATACTTCTTACATCTTAACTCATACAGTTTGGTGCTCCTTTAGAAATACCTACCAACAGCAACATTTTTGCATACGCATGGCAGATTACTCTTCTTCCTCACCTGATATGATGGAAACAGTTAATCCCTTACCAATAGGGAATGACAAAAAAGTTTTTGTTTTAATTCTGCTTAAATATTCAAGCTGCACTTAAAGTTACCTGTGTGGTGATACGTCTATGTACTTCTCTGCTTTCTTCTATGTTTTAGCCAAAAAAGTTCTCTGTTTGCATTTTTAGTTTATTCTGGGACTTTCGTCTTGTAGCTTAATTTGTGGTTTTGCTGTATTTTCACTTTATACTGTAGTTTCATAGTTTCATAGCATAGTACTAAGCTGTCTGCCCTAGGACATTTATAAGCCTAGCCAAAGTGTATGTGGCTTTCGCCACCCCATGTAATGATACAAAAGTATACAATTTAAATTAAATTTAGTTGACTGTGCCTCTATCTAGCAATGACACAGAGATGACCCCTGGGGTAAACCTACTATCACCCATCCATTCATCCAGATTTCTCTTGAAGAGAGTCAGTGAGGGGCTCTGCCTAATATGGACAGGTATCCTGTTCCAGAGTGCGGGAAGCCTCTGGGTTATGAATCTGTCCCCTCCAGCATGTCCTATTCATATTTGTGCTGAGGTTTAGATCTTTAGCTCTCGTGGCTCTGATGGATTTGGATTTTTTGAGGTGGAGCATGTCCATTAATTCTGAATTGGACATGGCCTTGTACGTAAGGCACAGATCACCTCTGAGCAGGCGGTATGCTACTGAATAGAGCTGGAGCTTTTTCAGTCTGGCAGCATATGACATATGCTGGAGACCCTTGATCCTCTTGGTAAGGTACTTTTGGGGTCTCTCCAGCTGCTGCAGGTGCTGGGTGAGGTACATACCAAATGGGGCATTGTACTCAATCATAGGCCTGATAAGGGAGGAATATAAGGGCACAATGACATCATTTGATCTGGATGTGAATCCCTTCATGATAAGGTCGGCAAGGTAGAAGGTCTTTCTAACCACTTTGGTGACGTGGGTGTCAAATGAGAGGTCACTGTCAACTTGGGTCCCCAGGTCTCTGATTACTTTTTCCGTACTTAATGGATTATCACCTACGGGGTAATTTGTGGGTACTTTGTTTTTTCCAAAGGGGATGACTATACATTTTTTGGCATTTAGTTTAAGGCCATGACTTTGGCACCAGTCATCTGTTTCTGTGAGGCCCTTCTGGAGGATGCATGTGTCAGCTGGTGTGTCGACTATGGCGCCTAGTTTGCAGTCGTCTGCGAACTTTGTCAGCCACATCCCCCCTATGTTTGCCTGCACATCTGAGAAATAAATGCCGAACAAGAGGGGTCCCAAGACAGAGCCCTGTGGGACTCCACTTGTGACTGGCTTAGAGTCTGACATAGCTCCAGCTATTCTGACTTTGTGGGTTCTGGTCCTTTAGCCAGTTTGCAACCCATTTTGTGACAAACGGGTTTACATTTAAGCTGTTGAGCTTGTCTATGATGCCTGAGTGGGGTATTGTGTCGAAGGCTTTTGCCAGATCCAGGTAGGCTGTATGAACTGCTTTGCCTTCATCGATGGCTCTAGTGACTGTTTCAAAAATTCCACCAGGTTTAAAAGACAGGATCTGCCTTTTACAAAGCCAAACTGGGTAGGGTCAATTGTCTGTAGGTCCCTGATGTCTTTGTTTATGAGTTCCATAATGATCCTTTCCATAGCTTTGCAGACCAGGCTGGTCAAGCTTATGGGGCGGTAGTTTCCAGGGACTCTAGAGGTGCCACCTTTGTGGAGTGGGACCACTGTAGCTGTACGCCAGTGTTCAGGGACATATCCTGTAGCAAGGCTAAGATTAAACAGCATTCTTATGTGCAGGTTTAGCTCCTCTAGGAGTTCACGTAGCATGCAACCCGGGACACCGTCAGGTCCCATGGATGCTGTATTTTTAGCTTTGCTGAGGGCAGCTCTCACCTGGACATCTGAGATTTCAGAGAGGTTGCATTCAGCTGAGATATTTATTTCGTCTTTTGGGGGAGAGGGAGGGGAGAAATTTGCACTGAACCTGTCTGCCAGTATGTTGGCAATATCTGTGGGTTCAGTGTATTTCTTGTCGTTATGAACTAACTCTGCGCATATCTGAGGGTTTCTGCCCAGGTTTCTAACATAACTGAAGAAGGCCTTGTGATTATCTTTAGTGTCCTTAGTGATTTTTCTCTCGAAGTTGGCCTTTGATGATTTTATTAGCGAACGTAATTTTTTGCTAGTGCTCATCAGGGATGCCTTCCCTTTATGGGATTTTGCTCTGTCTTGCAGTAGCTTCCTTCTCTTGTTATAAAGTTTGTTTATGGCTGGGGTCCACCAGATAGGATGCCTGCCTTTAATGGAAAGGGTCTTGGTTTTATTTGGGATTGCATGATCCATGCATTCTTGGAGATGCCCGTACAAAGCATTTGTGAAGGATTCAGCAGTGTGGGATGTGGTTTCCACTGGCTCAGGGGGCTTGAAGGATACCATTTCAGTCCTAAGGAGTGTAAAGTCGGCTTTTGAGAAGTTTCTCACTGTGGTCTTTTGTGCTGGGGGTGGAGGTGGGATATGAATATCTAGGGTTATTAGTTTATGGTCTGATCTCACTAGTGAGGGGTATACTTCCGGTGTTGAGCATTTTGTCCCCATGTTTGTGATGATCAGGTCAAGTATATTATTTCCCCTTGTGGGGGGAGGTGACTAGTTGTTCCATTGCATTTGAGTTGATGAATTCCAGGAACCTTTGGGCTAGGGTGTTGGGGCTTGAGTAATGCACCCAGTATATGTTTGGAGAGTTGAAGTCTCCCAATATGATGGTATTTGGTGAGACATTCATATCCTCCAGTGTCTTCAGGAAGGCTGAATGGAGTTCCTGAGTTTGCGAGGGTGGTCTCTAGCATGCTACAAGTTGTATAGCAGTTTTGCCTATGGTTAGTTGCACATGGATGGTCTCCGATGCTTCGTGCATTGCCACTAACCTGGAGGTGTGGGTGTCTTTAATGAATATGGACACTCCCCCTCCTTTGTGGTTCGCCCAGGTTTTGGAGCCGAAATGCATGATATGAGGTATAACCTGGTAGGGCTGGGGTGCTCTCAGGAGCCTTGAACCAGGTTTCAGTTACTGCACAGACATCGATGCTCTCCATACTGAGGAGTGCTTCGAGAGTCTGCATCTTGAGATTTAGACTTCTGGCGTTGAGCAGCATTACCCTTAGTTTTTTTCCTTTATTGTTTTCTAAGGTGGTGGGTTTGTCTTTTGAGCCTTGCCTAAAAAAGGCACTATGGGGGTGGCAAGAGCCTTAGCCAATATCCGGAATCCCAGTGGTGACAGATGCAAGCTGTCCCTTGCAAAGCAGCGTGGCTTGTCCAGCATGTCATCCCAAGCTGACAGACATTAGATCCCCCTAGAATGACATCAGTAATTGAGCCAATTATTAAAGATGATCATCTTGTCTTTGTATTGTGGCATCATTCTTGGTGAGGGCAAGATGCTGCTCAGGGTCAGGGTCATACCGGCCTGGGCTACATAATCAGAGAGCTCCTCTATGTCTCTCTTCATGTAGTCCAAGGAGGTACGTCTCAGGTCATTCATGCCGGCATGGACAATGATGGAGTCATATTTGTACTTGCTTTGGAGTGACTTGAGTGCTTGTGTTATGTGGCGGATCCTAGCTCCCGACAGGCAGCTCACCGTTACCCTCTCTTTGTTCAGCCTGGTAAGCAGGACGTCAGTGTGTCTGACTATAGAGTCACCTATTGCTAGTGTATCAGGCATGGTGTTTCGCCTTAAGGGCTGTGATTGTTTGGCACACTGACTTTGTGTACTATGTGTTGCTTGTGCAGATTTTTGAGGTGGTGTTTTCTTGGATGTCTGCTTTGGGAGCCTCTGTTGTTTCGGTAAGTTTTTTATTAGAGCCTCCGAGTATGTCTTTGTGTTACTATGTGTTTGGTTTGCATTTGTGGTTGGTTTATGTGAGACTGGGTTTGTTGTGTGTGTGGTTACCTTCTCCTCCTGTCTGGTCTTGCTAGTCCTGTGTTGAGAGAGTTCAGCCTCCAGTTTGGCTATGTAGTTGCATCTCTCACATGTGTTTGTTGGGAGGAGGAGAGGGTTGTCTGTGTACATGAGACAATTGTAACATTGTCTCAGGATTCCCAGATTAACCAGCTGAACTGGAGAGGACGTCAGTAATATACCACTCGACATGCCAGAACAGTATAAGGGGGTGATGTGTAACTGGGTCAGAGAGAGGACTTTGAAGGGAAGTGAGTATTAGCACGGGTTGTAGGTGGATGTAGTGCTTACGTTAGTTTAAGGGTGCTTCACTTAAAAGAAAGGTTTTAGGAGCAAGTACTAGGCTTATGATAAAGCGAATAGACTGATTTTGTTGAAAGTAGAGCTTTCTTAAGGGAAAAATTGAAGTGCAGACTTGGCAGAGCCAGGAATAGTTTAAGCCTGTTTAACCGGCGCTGCGCTATGCGCACAATCACACAAAGCCGGGCAAATGCGGATTTTAAACAGGGAACTTCAAAAGAGCTGGAAATGGTCCAAAACGACCAATTACTACAAGCTCTTGTGCTGAGGTCACTCCTTCAGGGACAGATAGGCTGCTCAAGGCTCCCCACTCCCACTGGTGAGCAAAGAAACTTCCTTCTATCTAAGTAAGGCAATGGACAACACAGGAACTACACCACAGTCCAGAATACAGCAAAGCCTGTATACTGGTCTAAACTAGTCGAGAAAGGCGGGAAAACAAGGATATATTTTTTTTTTTTTTTTTTTTTAAGTTAAAAAGTACACAGAAATGCAGGAAAAGCAGTAATAAATCACTTACACAGGCTAGCTCACTTTAGTGGGTAGCCTCAACAGTTAAATTTAACAACAAACTTTCGACCAAATGTAACTTTAAGTGCAGATAATGTACAATGCCAAAAACAGGCAATAAAGCAATTTAAACTTACTTGTTCAAAGTAAGAAAAGGAAGGTCTCTCAGGTAAAAACAGCAAAAAAATACTTAGATCAGGAATGTAGTCGCTTTTCTCAGTTCTCTGCTGCTAGCACCACTCTGCAGGACCACAAGGAGCTGTTTCTGAGTAGTATAGCCAGAAAAAATGCTCAGGGGCGGATTTTAAACAGGAAACTTCAAAAGAGCTGGAAATGGTCCAAAACGACCAATTACTACAAGCTCTTGTTCTGAGGTCACTCCTTCAGGGACAGATAGGCTGCTCAAATTGACGAACCTAATGACATAGTAAAATCAACTCAAATGAACCTCAAGGTGTTACTACTTAATTCCTGGAGCCTTAAAAAAGTACATATAGACATCTGTGTGGTTACCAAGATATGACTTAAAGCAGCAGAGAGTACCTTGGCAGTGCAAGGTTTCAATGCCCTACTCACTTGTAGACCAGTAGTCACACTGACAAGGTGTCTCAATACACATCAATAACAAGCATACCTCTAGGTTAGTCAAACAGGATAATATGTTGCAGTTTCTTCATGTGCGGATCACCATAGACAAAATCCCATGCCATATCCTAGCCAGCTATAGGTCACCCTCTATGTCACAAGAAGCTCACAATGCATACCTGGACCTCATGGAGACACTTACATCCAACCTAACACCCTACTCATGGGAGATTTTAATAATCTATCTACAGACTAGAAATCACCACTGGTTGTGCCCCTGAGGAGTAGAGAATGGCAATTGTAGCACCGTTGTATAACAGTATTCCCTCTACTAACCCTGGCATTTACAGGCCTATTAATATCACTAGTATTATTTGCAAAGCTGTGAAGCATATTATAACTGAACTAATGAACGACGCAAAAGTGACCTTGTTTCTGAATACACAGCAGTTTGGCTTTGTAAAAATGGATATCATGGCTGCTCAGTTTGGTCAAGTTCCATAAAAGGGTTACTAAGGCCACTGATAAGGTCACTCAGCGTACACTCCACACTGTTTATCCAGACCTTGCCAAGGCCTTTGCCAGGATCATTAATAAACTGTCCCAGCAGAGCATTAATACATATACAGTTTGCTGGGATTGGTAACTGGTTGTATGACATAACCTATACCTATTATTTGTTTGTGTCTTTCGGCTTTTCCCGGTTAGGGGTCGCCACAGGGAAACTCCGGTCTGCTAATGATTGGCAGTAGATTTTTTACGTACCAACTTGCCAGGCCTGACATACAACCTTCAACGAAGGTACTCCCATTCACGCATGTCTCCACACAGAAGACGCTTTAGCTGAGAATCGAACAGGACAATGTCTTACTGTGAGGCGACAACACTACCACAGCACCACCACCACATGCTCACTACTAAATGATAATGGATACAGCTCACTGGGAGGAATGTGCATGTGTTTCACAGCAGCAAGATGGGGTACATTACTGTAACTATTCTATTTATATGACTTCCTCACAGTGAGAAGTGTTACATTTCACAAAGGGCACATTACGTGTGTGTGTGTGTGTGTGTGTGTGTGTGTGTGTGTGTGTGTGTGTGTGTGTGTGTAGTGTGATTGTAAGAAGGTAAAGACTGTATTGGATCTTAGAAACAACACATATTTAAAAAAATACAATGAAGACACAATTCTTGTTTTGGCATCCAAAATGTTACATTGTCATAATTTCACAGCATTCCTTACTACAAATCTCATTAGATTCTGTTTACAACAATGTGCAGATTTTCACATTTTCTCTCAATGGACAGGGATGCAATAAATACAGTCATAAATATATTTTGTTTTTATTACATACTCCACTATTTATCTTAATGGGATTTTTTTCTACCATTTGAAATGTTAATACAGAAAAAAAAAGAGAGAGAGAGCATTATCACAACATGCGATTTGGCACTGAGAAATTCAACATACAGCTAGCTGTTCAATTATCTCTGCAACTAGAAACACAACTGAACTGGTTTACAACTGAAAAACTCAATTTGTTGTAAAAAAAATCTACTAGAAAATGTCAAACTGCCACGGAGATATTAGCCCTGCAATAACAGTTTCTAAAAATATGATTACATGACCATTACAAATTATCAGGCTACAAAGCTGTATTAACATTACTGTATCAGTTATCAAGCATTAATTAAATGAGAGTTCACTTCACTGATTTTTAACTCTCTGATGTTTACTGAGTGACTGGTGTTTGAGATACAGTATTATTTGATAAAGTTGTCTGTATTTGTGCACCAGCAGATAGATACACTATGCATGATCTTTTCTCTCCATGGATGTGAACATGGAGTTAGTACATTTAAGTAAGGGGGATGGGGTGAAGCTCCCTCTGTAAATGAAAGAAAAAAAAACACTGTTTGTAGACATTTTATTAAGTTGAAGAGATTACTATTTTTAATCTGGCTGAAGCTTTACATAATTGTAATATGAGGAGATGTACCGAAAGAGTTGCTTTTACTTGGTTTACACATTGTGTGTAAATATATAACTTGTGCTGAGGGTATTGCAATGTAGCCATTATTTAGAATATGTTTTAGCAAGCTGTCATTACATGAGAAGTAAAGAAATCATACTTCAGCAGAAAAAAGGATGTTTTTCACTTTAACATGCAGTGGATCAAACTGCATCCTCTGACACATACACAGCAGTGGAGTTGTACTCAACAATGTTCTCCTTTATGCTCTTAAGGGTAGAACTGCTCTACAACTGTATTATGAATGGTCAGGGAGGAGCTAACATACAGTCTTTTATACAAAAACATTACAAAACTAAAACTGAGAGTTCATATAACCATTTAATATGTCAGTATCCTCTTCAGCAAGCCCTACAATGTGGCATCTGGATGATAAAAAAATGACTTGCATATACAAATGCAGGGTTCATAGGCCTTCCACTGCCACAGTCTGATATTACATTGCACTTATGTTTCACTGGCATGTCATGACTTCTGCTTATGGTGCAGAATGTAGATTTGGTCAAGTATATATCCTTGCTTTGTTGCCATTACATTAAAGTAAAACTTGTAATTTCTTCACATAATGATCTTTCTTCAGTTATAACATACCATGGATCAATTTCACCATCTGAAGCAGCTAAAATTGTGGAGTTATAAATTCAGTGCAAATCTTCAATGAAATCCCCAAATGTAGAGCAGCCTTAGCTGAAATTTCACCCTAAATGCCCAAGGAGAGTTCTCTGACAATGTTATTACAATTTAAAAAAAAAACTACATATGGTCTTTTATACACAATCATTAAATCAGGGGTAAATAGGTCTTTCCCTGCCACTGTGTGACATTCTGCATTATACTTGACTTCTATAGGAGAGTTAACTTATTTCTGCTTATGATACAGAATGCAGCAGTGATCCAGAATATATACTAATTTGGTATAATTATTTAAACTGTGGTTCTTTTTTATTGTAATATTTTTTAAAGGTTGAAAAATTATTGTTTTTAAAATGTAGTGTCTGCTGAAAATGGATTCCTACTTTCAACCCAGTCAAACTTTCCCAGTAATCTAATATCAATAAATACATAATACATCAATAAATTCCTGAGGTGTTATTACATCTAATATATATTTTTACAGAAAAAATAGTTGTTCCAATTATAACATGCCATGACTCAGGCAACATGGCTTGAAGCAGTCAGAGTGATGGGGTCAAATGTACAATTCCTAACTGTAGAATTGCAGTCTTAGGTGCATTTTTACAACTAAATGTCAAATTATTAATTCTCTGACACTGTTACATGAATTCTAAAAGATGTCTTATTACAACTCCCTAAAATATTTATTATGAATTATTAAAGAGTACTGGACATATGGCTTCTTATACATACAATCATGTGCAGGAATTTGTATGCCTTTCACTGCCATGATATTGTATATTGTACTTAGTTTACAAGGAAGTGTATGACTTCCACATTGAAAAAAGAATGCAGTACTGGTTCAGAATATATCAATACTGAGTTGTCATTAAACCAGAAATAAACATCCTACATATTTTCCATGAGCATTTTTTTTTATTTGAAGCATGTCATAGCTTAACTGTCATGCCCTGAAGCAGAAAATACAGTGGGATCGTATCCATGGCTAGGGAAAACAATGGTAACAATACAAATAAATGTAACAATGGCATAACTTCTAATAGAAAATGTGAAAGTACAATACCCTATCTTAACCATATCATTCTTATATGGAAGAATGAAATGGCTCTGTTTATTTGTTCAACCTGTATCCAGCAAAGGATAAGCATTAATTCAAGAAGGCTTGATTCCCTATTGAAATGCTGCACATGCATCTCACACACATACACATACACACACATGCATGCACGCGCGCGCACACACACACACACACACACACACACACAGAGAAAATGCAAGAGAAGACTGAATATTGAGCACTGCTCTTCTCCCTTTGCAAGAAGCCAAGCTCCCCTGCCTCCTCCATCCCTAGAAATTATACATACCAAGTTATATCTCAGAGAAAATGGAATATTAAGAGAAATGTCCATCTTGAACTTAGTATATTCAAGTCAGAACTAGTTCATATTTGTAGTTCCACAACCTGCAAAACAATAAAGGAAGATGTAGTTTACATTATCATTTAAAACAACTTATTTTAGTTTTGTAATGAAGTGAAACCACTGCAGGTACACATTTTAGACTCAAACTGAAAATGCAGGTTTGTGTTTCTGCAATTTCAAATCAGACAAACTGACTAACTTTTCACTATTGATCAAATATGTATATTCATCAAACTCAGCAAAAGTTCTACAAGAGTCACAATATCAGAAAAACTACTTTTCTTACTACTTTTATCATCTATTCCATTTGTTTGAATGGAGATACTTGATGATTGTTTTCATCTATCAAAGCCTGCTGGTCAGCATAGTCTCTTGTGTCTGTTTACAGCTAATCTCACTTTCATTTAATAAGCTCTTCTCCAAATGCTTTTAGTTTCTTATTTATTTCCTTCATTGATTTGGTAAATTTCACACCAAAACTATTGAGCTACTTTGATAATGCATACCAATTTATTTTGCCTTAACAAGTCCCTCTCAATAATGTGAATGTTCTATTGATAATGAGCATTTTTTTCTTGTGATGAAGTGGTGGTGAACTTTCTTTCACTACTGCTTATTATTTGTTGGATATAGGTTGTGTAAGTAACCACAGCAGTTTCATTCTTCATACAAGAACAGCATGTTTAATGTTGGGGATTAAACCGTTTACCTGTGCTGCTGCTGGAAGTTGTGTCACTATTTCATATTCAAAGCTGAGCTGCAATGAAATCTATATGGGTAGAATAGCAATCTTAGGTGCATTTTGTACTTGACTGTCCTATTAAAAATCCCTTAGGATGACATTTTAGAGAGGAACTGATTCATGGGTTGTTATATATAGACACCAAGTGCTAGGAATCATTTCTCTACGACTATTCCTTTGTGACATTCTGCATTATGCTGTTTCTACTGTGAAGTATATCAATTGTACTCATGATGTGGAATTTAACTATGGTCAAGAATATATCTTTACTAAGTTATTGATTCAACATATGAAATAATATTAAGTATTTCATATAAAATATTTGCATAATGCCATGGTTTGAAGCAAAGAATGCAGTAGTGGCAAATGTAATATGCAGTACTGATCAGCACTGAAATTCATAAAGGTATAAGTACAGTCTGAGTTACTTTTATACAAATGTATCCCACCATAATTCAATGAAAAGTTTATTATGAGCTTTCAAAGGGGAAATGACATATTGCCTCTTCACATGAGTAACTCATATCTACTCAGTTTCCATGGGAGTTCTATGAAATCTGCTCATGATACAGTATACAGAATACAGTAGTAGTCTAATTGTGTGGCTGTGTATCACATATGTTTATTAGGAGGGGTATCTTTGTCTTTACTAGTTTTTGCCAAATCAAAAGTAAAAGAAATCTTTAAATTTTAAAAGAAAACATGGTTTACTAGGACATGTCTACTCTAAGCCACTGTTTGAAGCAGCTGTAGTATTGGATTAAAATTCAGCACTGTTTTATCAAAAATCAAAGGACAGATTAGCCACCTCAGATACATTTTGTAAGTGAACATCTTATTGACATCAATGAAATCTCAACGGAATACTGACATATGACTTTTAATACTGTGGTAGCGATGCACGGAATCATGCCTTCATTCTATTTCTAATGGGAGGCACATAACTGCTGTTCAGGATGAAGAATACAGCTTTGGTCCAGGATGTGTGTAATTTTATTACATCATCATCTCATTACAAGAAAAACATCAAACATATTTCTCCTAAACAGAGACATTTTTGCCACAGGAATTATGTTTGCTTCTCCCTGCCCTCAAATCTAGATTCAAGTACATTATGCAAAGATAAAGTTGTGCACGTTTTTACCTGGAATCACTGACTAAGTTCATTTTGTAGCTGAGGATCATTGTATTATTCTGAGAAATATGATATTCTATTTCATATTATTTTAGAGTTGTTACATACCATCTCTAGTCTTCTAGAGTCATTTAGATGCTCTAATTTTCCCCTTCAGTTCACAAAAAAACATATATATTTCACATCTGTGAGCTAACAAATACACTGTATCTATATGAATCATGTGTGTTCTTAGAAAATGAGAACCAAAACACTACTTTTTCTCAGATAAAAGTGATATTTCCTGTCATTTTAAATTATCTTTGCTCTCATGTACACACACACTTGAAATTCTTCTGTTTGCCTTCCTTAATTGCAACTGCTATTAAGTAATGCAGTGTATACTACAAGGCTGACCATCCATGTATGGAAAACAGTGTAATGTGTACATAATATAAATGATGTAATTTCCAGCATATTACACTTTGATGGGTAGGGTTTGACAATATGTCTGCTGGCATTCTTTGTCAGTGAAAATGTAATCATATATATGCACACAAACACACACATACACAAACCAGATTCTTTAAAAATTCTATTATAATGACTGATCATTGACTCTGGAAAAATGTGGGTATTTAGCTAACCACGATTTTAATGGTTATTGGTGATACTTCAGGCTCATCAGTAGTTATTCTCTTTCAGTTCATTTTTTCTGCTGTCAATTTATACAAAGATTTTGCAGGATTTCATAATGTCTTGTTGCAAGACCTTCAGGATAACTACCCCCTGA
>NC_056727.1:717016485-717103985 GCF_019279795.1 Protopterus annectens | reverse complement strand
CATATTGGATGATTTTGGGGATGGAGTGGTGAAAGTTGTTAATGAATAGGTTATAGAGTAAGGGCCAAGGATGGAACCTTGATGGATGCCTGTGGGTGTGGGTAGGAAGAGGGAGGTTGAAGTTTTCCATTAAGCTTGTTGGTGGGTTGACAGGTAGCTGAAAAGCCAGGCAATGGTGGTGGGAGAGAGATGTAGGTTAGAGAGTTAGGATACGAATAGGGTGTGGGAGATGGACTCAAAGGTCTTTGACAGATCTAGGAATAGTGTAGATACAAATTTGCCTGAGTCATGTTCCAGGTGGATGGTTTCTAGATAGGAGAGAAGGGCAGTCATGGTACTGTGGCCAGGTTGGAAGCCGTATTGGGTAGGGGATATGAGATTATTTTGGGTTAGGTGTGCCATGAGTTGTGCTTGGATGGTTTTCTCTAGTATTTTAGAAATGGGAGAAAGGATGGCAATAGGCCTGAAGTTGGTGGTGTCAGTGTTTTTGCAACCTTTGTGGAGGGGGATGATGTAAGCCAGATAGAAGGGACGTATGATTCTTGTATGGATCTATTTATAAGAATGGAGATGGGATAGGCGATGCTGTCTGCAGACTGTTTGAGGAAGGTGGGTGGAAGATTGTCAGGTGCATTGTGACAGGGTTCAAGTTTGGGGAGAAATCTTTTTATAGTGTTTGTGGGAATGAGAGTAAGGCAGAAGGGTTTGGAGGGAGGTAGGTGTTTGTGGTCGTGGTTGGTGTAGGAGGGGATGGGGCTGGAAGATGGGGGTGGGAAGGAGGAAGATAGTTTGGCTATGCAGTTAGTGAAGAATGAGTTGAACTGGGTGGCTGTATCACGGTCAGAAAGGTTGGGATTTGGGCAGGGGCTTTTTTTATTAACAGGGTGCAGAATGGATGAGATGGAGTCCCAGAATTTTTTGGGATTAGTTTTGTGCAAGGACTGGAGTTTGGAGTAGTGTGCTTTGCGGTCTTTATTTATTAGTTTTTTTGTGGAGTTTCGAAGATGCTTAAACTCTAGGAGGGAGTTTTTTTTTTTTTTTTTTGATATTGTTTCCATTTTTTTCCCTTTGGTGCATGGCTAGTTTAGTGTCTTTAGATAACCATGGGCAGGGATTGGTTTTGATGCATTTGGTTCTCGAGGGGGGGGGGCTTGCTGGTTGAGGAGGGTTAGGAATGAGTGGTTAAAATAGGATATGGCATCATTTAGTGGAAGGGTTTTTAGAGGGGACCAGTCAGTATGCTTTAGACATTCTGAGAAAGATAGAGGTTTGAAAGAGGAGAGGTTGCTGGTTTGGATATAGAGGTGTTGTTTTTGTAGAGGGGCCAGCGAAGGTAAGTGATTGCTAAGAGGATCAGATATTGTTAAAGCTTCGGTGATAAGATTATGGTGAGTTGTTAGGATCCAGCCAATGATGGTTCCAGGGGTACCATTTTTATTTTGTCTGGTTGGAGAGTGAATTAGGAGAAATTGTATAGATTTATTGTGTGGGAAGGGGCTTCAGAGTTAATAGTGGTCCAGCTGATGTTGATATCCCCAAGGATATAGGTTTCATTTTTTATGTTAGGGGAAAACCAGGAAAGGATGTTTTCAAGAGTATTGATATCGCCAGGGGGAATATAGAGGGCAGCGATACATATGGACTTGTGACTGTTTATTTTTAATACACCTATTACAACTTCAGCGTTGGCAAAGGTTGCTATTTTATTGGTGTAGGGAGTTATGGTATGGGAGGAGGGGTAGATTATAGCTACTCCACCTCCTTTTCTGTGGGCTCTGTCATTGCGAATCATTTGGTAACCTGGTGGTAATATTTTGTTATCTTTTATGAAGGATTTGAGCCAGGTTTCGGAAATGGCGGTTATGTTGGGGTGGTTATGGGATAGCCAGGCATGGAGGTTAGGGATTTTATTTCTAAGGCTTTGTGCATTAAGTGTAGTGAGGCAAATGAATTTAAATTTTGTGGGTTGAGTGGAGGGTTTGGTGATATTAATGTTAGAGACAGGTCCGGGGTGGATGTTGCCGGCAAGTGAGAGAGAGATATGGTGGAAGATAAGAGTGAGGTAGTGTTTTGGGGATAGATAGCAAGGGTTTTGTGGGAGAAGTGATTTTTTTGGTAAGACATTTAAGAGGTAAGTGCGGGGGGAGGGAGGCTGAGGGGAGTAGTTTAGGTTTGAACAGATGGGTTGGGTTAGAGGTGAAGATTTCATGTGAGATGGATGAAAGGGAGGGAGGAGTGAAGATAATGGTAAGATGCAGTAGAGTGTGTCTGAGGGGTATGGTAAGGGTTAGCAAATTGTGTGAGATAGGCAAGACAGGAGAGAGGTAATAGGGAGTGTTGATATGCAGAGCATTATGGGAGGGGTAGAAGAGTGTATGGTGAATGTTAAGGTTTACAGGTGGGTGAGGCTTAGTTTAGTTTTATTGTGACTGGAGCGGAGTCGGGTGGGAAGGAGTCAGGGGATGTATAAATGTACAGATAGTGGGGGCGGGTGGAATTTGGTGGCAGGGTAGGGGAGTGGAGTGAGCCCGCAGGGCAAATAGAGTTGGTAGAGCCAAGAAGGCATGATTGTCCACAGAAAAAAATAATCAGTGACTGGGACTCAGAAATAGGGATGGGGCTACACTACAGAGTAAGTTTTATTATTATTTAATCTTGTTTTATTTGTTTGTTCTTTATTGCATTTTTGAGCAGGTAATGGAAGCCCCAGAAATTAGTGAGTATTTCACAGTTCTTTAATGAGGCAGAAGAAAGCAAAAATATACTGAAATATATACTAATGGAGACAAGGAAAGTTATACTGTGCGAACATATGCAATGGTGTATGCTGTGTGTGTGTGTGTGTGTGTGTGTATGTATATATATATATATATATATATATATATATATATATATATATATATATATATATATATATATACATACATATACACACACACAGTCAGATGAGATGGCAAGGTTACCATCCCTCACAACCAATGCAATAATACCATCTTTTGTATCATTCAACTCCTCCTCAGGATTCCAGCATATTCATTAAAACTGATGACATGGCAAACATTTAATCTTGGATACTTCCGCAGGATGCAGACAAACATCCATGAGAAATGCTGACCCACGATATACTAGTTTATAACTTACCAAGAGACACAGTATCCCAGTACTACAAGCCTTCCTGTGTGGGTAGTAGACTAAAATACCTTTATGCCATATATGGCAGGACAATAAAACATACTGCGTGACAAACCCTGAGATGAATCCTTTACAGTAGCTAAAGAACCATGGAAACTTGGAAAGTGGAAGATAAATAATATATCGGCACCCTGTATTACTCAAAAAATAATGCAATAATTATAACACAAAAAATACTTAAAAATTAAATTCAAGAAACTCAAACAAATACAAGGATATTCTCATTTAATATACCAAAATGTACTCACCTGCAGATGGAAACTATGAAAACTACATAATCATCTCATGATTTGCTGCTCAAGCAAGATAAAAGATCAGTGATCACACGTATACTGAAATTTCTTGGTTTGATTCAACTTGTAATTTTGAAAATAAGTCACCTTTCCATTGTTATGATTATTATACACATTATATAGAGTTTTGCAGTTTTTACTGTCTTTTTGAGTACAAGAGTTTAGAACAACTAAAGGGGAACATACATTTAACTTCTAGGAGTAAGTAAGGGAAGAAGGATAATGATGTATTAACAATCCAGCATGTGACTTAAATATATGATTAGACTTTAGTATACTGCATATCCAGGCACTTAAAGTGCATAGAATAACTACAAGATGCAAAAAAGGAGTTCTGTGTGCAGTACTTGTTAATCACCAGTCTGCTCTTGCCAATTAGTTCTCCCATCACCAGTGGTAAAGATTGCCTGAGAAAGGCCATCATGTAAGTAGTCATCTGTGGTGGTCTGAGATTTTTCATTTTTTTCCTACTCCTCTTGAACCCACCCAGTGATAGCCAAAGAGTGGGGTGTGCAGTACTGTTCTACAGCACACTTCCCCATGGAGGTAATGCCCGCAGGACTTCCCAACCCACCCACAGAAGGCACTACAAAGTTGTTTCCCTGATGTCCACATGGTAGATCAACTCATGCACCTGTATCCCTCAGCATGCGTCCACCCTCCCTCTAGGATGTCCATGGCCATTCTTCCTTGCCTCTGCCATGAAGCACCTGAGCCACTCCCAAATCTCAGATCATCTGGGCCATAATCACTGCTTTACTCCTTTACAGGCGTGGGGTATATGTGCAGTACTGCAGCAGTAAGCAATGGCATGATGCTTGTGCTGGTGCACATGTAAAAGCAACATGGCTCCATGCCAAATAGCAAGGCATTTACACAAAGAAAGAAAAAGGTTTAGTGCCATTACCTGCTTATGAAGCAATACACACTTGTGTATACTATTTAAAGATTGCAAATACATGCAGCACAGGAGTCGTTTTTTTTATTGTTGGCACTGATTAAGCCAGACTATTTTTCACACATAATGCAGGTATACTAGGCAGCCAGCACACAGGAAGGACATGGCTAAGCCACTTTAATAAACTAAGAACTGTTGATGTGACAGGATGAGGAAACTGATGCGGAATAAGGTGAAGTCCCAAGACTGGAAAAGCTCCCTTATCTGCCTCAACAAAAAGTTGAGATCCCTCATCAAATCCTTTAAAGCTAGGTATGAAAACAGAATTGCAGCAGACAGTAAAGACAACCGCAAGGCCTTCTATAGTTATGTAAAGAATCTCCACGGCAATACCCAGATTTGCTCTGAGCTGCTGCACAATGGTACCTCCTATACTGAGTCAACAGATATTGCCAGCATACTGGCCAATAGATTCAGTGCCAACTTTACCCCCCACCCCCCAAAGGACCAATACCAGTAGATTGCCAGGCACCCAGTATTACTGCTGCACAGATTAAAACAGCACTGTCCAAGGCCAAGAATACAGCTTCTGTGGGACCTGACAATATCCCTGGTTGTGTTCTACATGAACTACAGAGTGAACTGGCACCTCACCGGTGTGCTCTGTTCAATCACAGACTCACCTCAGGCTTTGTCCCTACGGTATGGCACATTGCTACAGTTATCCTTCTCCACATGGAGGAGTGATTAAAGACCATGGGAACTATCATCCCATTAGCCTGACGAGTCTGATATGCAAAGCTATGGAATGCATCATCGTGGACCTAATAAACAAGGATATAGGGAATCTCCAAACTCTGGATCCCACACAGTCTGGTTTTGTGAAGGGTAGATCACACCTGCTCAACTTGGTCGACTTCTTTGAGACAGTCACCAGAGATGTGGATGAAGGCAAGGTAGTTCATACAGCCTACCTTGATCTGGCCAAGGCTTTTGATACCATTCCCCACTTAGAAATCATAGAAAAACTCACTAAGCTTGGCATCAACCCCTATATCACTAGGTGGGTTGCAAACTGGCTCATAGATAGAACCCACAGTGTGAAAGTAGCTGACTCGAAGTCAGACTGCCGATTAGTCACGAGTGGAGTCCCACAGGGTTCAGTCCTGGGTCCTCTCCTGTTTGGTATCTACTTCTCTGAAGTCCAGGGCAACACAAAGGGACTCTGGCTGACAAAGTTCACAGACGATTGCAAGTTGGGAGCTATTATTGACTCCCCAAGTGATGTTGACATCTTACAGAAAGGCCTCACTTTGACCAGTGCCTGGTGTCAGAACCATGGCCCTAAGCTCAATTCCAAAAAATGTCATCATCCCCTTTGGGAAAAACCCAGTTCCCATGAATTACCACATTGATGGTAGTCCACTGAACACAGAACACGTTATAAGATATCTGGGAACACAGGTTGACAGCAACCTCTCTTTTGATCACCACATTGCCACTGTGGTCAGAAAGTCCTTCTATGTGGCACATCTCATTACTAAGGATTTTGCATCCAGGAAGAAAGAGGTCATTGTCTCCCTCTACTCTTCTCTCATTAGGCTAATCATCAAGTACAATGCCCCATTTGGCATGTACCTCACTAGACACCTGTAACAACTGGAGTGGCCACAAAAGTACCTCACAAAGAGGATCCTAGGCCTTAAACACTTGTCCTATATGGACAGACTCAAAAAATTATTCTCTGTCTCATATCGCCTACTTAGAGGCGATCTCTGCTTGACTTACAAAGCCATGTCTGACCCAGCTCTGTTAGAAATGCTACATCTAAAGAAATCCCAATCCTTCCGCACCACATGCTCCAGAGACCTCAATCTCATTACCAGAATTAACAGAACATGCTGGAGGGACAGGTTCATAACCCAGAGACTGCCCATGCTATGGAACAGACTTCCTATACATGTGAAGCAGAGCACCTTGCTGACCCTCTTCAAGAGAACTCTTGATGAGTGGATTGGAAACAGAAAATTCACCCTGGGGATAACACCAGTGGCTCTACTCGACAGAGGCACTGGAAACTATAATAGGGTGGCACTATGCCAGGGTAATCTTATGGCTAGGCTTGTAAAGGCCCCAGGGCCATTAGGCTAGTACACACCTATAAGCCTATGAACCCCAACCACATGAGCAAAACTGAGAAAAATAGAGATTACAGATGGATGGATGAATATGTGTAGATAGTGCAGGAATTATATGCTCTAGACACAGTACATGCTCTTCAGACAGTATATGTAAATCTGACAGTGAATGCAGCAGTGCACATTTGAACAATATCTCTCTTCACTGACAGTCCGGCTGGCAGAGTGCCATCCACAAATACTGTGATTTTTTCCCAATAATCTTTGACTATATTCTTGTAGAAGCAATTTATCTATGTCATTACTAAAACCAGCCTCATGGATTTTAGGGGTAAATACATTCCTGTAGGACATACATGCTGCAAGAACCTGCCTCTAAGGAGGCCACCATCATCATATGTAGCATAACTCACCAATACCTATCTAGATCAAGCAACAAGAACAATGGTGTCATGGATATTTACAACAGTAGGAACAAGGAACAAAAATGTAAGTTAGGTGCTTACTGTAACAACAGAGCTGCTTTGGCAGTTTCACCTACGTCACATGTAGAACTATGACTGTCAGGATTTAGCCAAGTACCTAAACTGTCCCAGGTTACCCTAGTCTGCCCCTTTTACTCACAATGTTAGGTGCCAAAGGACCCCTCTCTGGCTCTTAGAAGACTGCAAAGCTGACGCATAAACCAAAAAGACCCTACCCAAGAAAGTAAACATCTTACCAGTTGATAGTAGCTGTCAGGCTTGAGGAATGTGGAAGGAGGGTGGGAAAGGTGATGGAAATAAAACTGTCAATGCAGATCTACTGTTACTGTAAGTATGTAACTTTCATATCCCACATTGGGAGTTTCGTGTGTATCACCTGTATGACACATTTCCAGGCTTGGCTCTTTAGGTGGCTCCTCAAGGAAGAATACCACAAATAAGGGCAGACTTGGAAAAGGACTGCAACCTACAAATCACATCCAGCTTGTAGTGCCATGTAAAAATATCCAGAGATGCCCACACCAGCCAAATAAATGTTATCAATGGAAGCATTTTTTCACACAACATTGTTTTTCACTAGTTGAAAAATGGTTCACTGACTTAAAACTCCTACTTAACCCAGCTAAAACGAAACTATTACTTTTCTTCCCCAACGTCTTCTCACCTCTAGGTAAAGAGCTCCCAAACACTAACAACATAACCTTCCATATTAAATCCAGTAATGGGACCCTCATAACCCCTGTCACCAGTACCAAACTGCTAGGTGTTACTATTGATCATAAGCTCAAATTCGACATACACATTACCCAAACAGTAAAGTCTGTTAAAAAACTAGGATCTATGTACAGAATTAAAAACTTCCTAACTCCCACTACCAAATTAACTATTGCCATCTCCCTCTTCCCTCCTCTATGCTTCCCCGATCCTCTCTTTTCTCAATAAACGTGAACTTAACATGCTCTCTCTTGCCTACAACCACATTGCCAGATTTATTACAGGTTCCTTATCAACCCATCATTGCCTTAACCTGAGGAAACTTGGATGGTTGGAACTGCCAAATCTCCTCAAACTTAGCCAACTACAAGCTTATAAAATAATCAACTATCCTGATAGAACTCCCTCACTGTGCAGAATTCTGACTCATATACTAACCTCAACAGTCTCCGATCATCAAACAGCATCCAGATCCTAACTATTAAAGCAAAAAACTTAGGTGGAGATGCCTAATTCCATTGGCAAGCAGTGGAACTCCCTGCCAAACAACCTTAGACTTACTACCAATCAATTCAAATTTAACCTTAAAGAATATCTCCACACAATGGATATGCCCATGTCGTGAACCTGACTAACTACATATCTCATACCTTCTAGTCCCATATCCCTAGCCCATTTCCCTAATTGCAGATCTCTAAAATCTCTCTTTCCTTATAACAATTTAGGAAGATTCTCGATTTCAGTCTATTTTCCAGTAATATAACAAAATCAATGTTTTGTGTATAACCTCCTGTCTGTCCTTGTCTTATATAACATCTATGTAATTTTTCATTCCTGCATATGTAATCTATATTCTCTTTGTAGTAACTATACTTTGAATTTTGTAATTTAAACATGTACTTCCATTTTGTATTGGAGCTTTTCTCATATGTATCCAGCTAGACCAGAACGGTTAACAAATGTAAAATAAATAAAATAAATAAATAAAAGAAAGCTTGCAAAATGGGAACAACTGATGTAGAACAAGTATTGGTAAAGTCTATGATGACTTTGCCATATTTCTGCTAAGAAAATTGTATGCAGCATACATTTATTTACTTACTTATTTACTGGGAAAGTCCGATTGGGCCAGAAGCTCATTTTCAGTGAAGGCCCAGTGAGAAACTCTCCACAGAAATATAAGCAAAATACAACAATTAGATAGTACAATAGTATACATATAGTAAGATGCAGAATACACATCATCTAGTTAGTCAATACAAGGAAGTACTGAATACATTTTCCAGTAGATACAGGTTCAAAAAGAAAAACACACAAGCATTTCAGTAAAGATCACTGCAAGAAAAATAAAATTACTGCTCTGTACATGTTAAGTAATAGTTATAAACAAATGGGATTTCCTTTATGTATATATATATATATATATATATATATATATATATATATATATATATATATATATATATATATATATTTTTTTTTTTTTGAGTGGCAACAACACTGAGGAGAGGGAGAAAATGAGGTAAGGAGTGGACAGTGTGATGAGTGAGGTATAGATATCTTGTCAGTCAGGTTTGGTTCAGGAGCAATGCCAGCTTCTGGCTAGATATTCGAATATTAGATGTTTGAAACTGGTAGATGACATGACAGCCAAACAGAAAGGGTTGATTTTGACACCTTAGTATACGTTTATTTCTTGGTTAAAAAAAAGAAATGAAAGCTGGAGATCTTTTCGTATGGACTTGGCTTTGTTCAAACAGAGCCTGAGCTGCTTTTGTACATCCATACAATGCAACATGTTTTCAGTACACCTGGACTAATTACGGATTATACTAGATGGTCAATTGTCGGATTAATGCCAGCTTCTATGACCACTTTCAGTATTCAGGAAGGGTTTGCTCTCATGGATACTTGGTACTTTTGTAAAATCAGATATGCAAGATTAGCACGTTACACTTGAACTCTGGCGTCCAAATGACAAAAAAATTAAATGTCCCAAGGCAGAAAAGGAAATTTGATGTGGGAAAGGAGATGGGACATGTCCCCATTCCCACCCCAGAAGGGTTTATGACTTTAAGAGAAGAATTTGCACTTTGATGAAACTTTTATATTACTACTAGATGTATGTCAATGTACGAGACACTAAGGCCTGAAGCAAAAATCTGACAAATATCCCACAAAGTTAAAAACAGGTTGTGAAAAGGTGGAACCCTCTGGCCATGGCCCAAGAGGAAAGTCTAGTCTCTTTTTCTTTCAGTATGTCTTCCTTTTGCAAGGTCTCTTTGCAGAAGTGAGAGTCTAGATTACTCTGTCGGGGTACAAGGTCCCTGGCCATTACTTGAACTGGAGAAACCAAGCAGTTAATTTGAAGGAGTGGAGATGTTGGTGAGACTTTCCAGATGGTTGAAAAATAACATTCTTAGTTGGTTTTAGGAATAGAGGCCTATCAAAGAGGAGAGACCATAACAGAGAGGAACCATATTTCTAACATCCAAATGAGCTGTTATGATGACCTTGGGTATGCAAGACATAGCCTTCTCTAAAAATATGGAAATAAGAGGAAACAGGGGAAAGCATGAAACCATGGAGTCACTTCTGGATGAGTGCATCTATGGACATCCTCTTGATACAGGAATAAGGAAAACATATTGCTACTTCTGAAAAGATGATCAGAGTTGTAAAAAGGTAACAGCAAGGCTTCCATAGTAATGGAATACAGCCTGTGCTACTGAAGGACTGACAGACCACTTGGGCATCTGTAGGCAGTGACTTGAGCTTATCTGCAATGGAGTTGGCTTCACCCAGGATCTCAGAAACAGTGAGAATGTGATTGGTAGCAAAGGCCTATTCACATACTCTCACAGCATCCCAGCATAGGGGTAGGAATGCACCACCCATTTGTTCATACACCAGACTATTGCCATGTTGTTAAAGTGTATGGCGATAGTACTTGATGGAACGAAGCCCCGGAATTCAAGTGATAGAAGAAGGACAGCCTTCATTTCCAAAATGCTGATGTGCAGAATGGCCTCATGGATTGAGCAATGCCTTGGACTGCCTGTTACAAGTAATGATCCCCTAATGCACGAGCAGAGTCATCTGTGTTCAAGGTCACCAGTAAAAACAGAGACTGGAAAAGTTTGCTGAGAGGAAGGCTGGAAATACAAGAGCACTATTAAATATCCTCCTTGTATTTCCTGAATATACTGATCAGAACTTCTAAGAGGTCTGTTAGCAAAGTTCATTGAACCTTGATGGTCCACTAAATACTATGAGACCCAGTGCTCAAAGACATATACCTGCAAAGACCATGTCACTGAGCAGAATCTGAAGAACTACAGACTTGATGTCCACCAGAAGATAGGTACGACAAGTTACTGTATATAGTACATCTTACAAATCGGATAAACCGCATGGGAATCAACCAGGACTTAATGGTGTTCACCATTATTCCCAAAAATTAGAAAAGCCTGAGAAGTGAGTCCTGAGGACAATAAAACTGCCAATAGCTGGGGCTGCAAGAAGCCACTTATCCAGATAGAGTAAACCCCTAATAATCTGCAGCCTGAGAGCTGCTGCAGCTACTAACTTGCAATTGGTGAAGACCCTGGAGGCTGTGGTGCGATCAAAGGGTAGAGTTTGAAACTGAAAATGACTATCCCCTATCTGAAAATGCAACCACCACTTTAGCAATTTGTATGTGTAGGTGTGTTTCCTAGAGGTCCAAACAGCACAACAAATATAATAAAGGATGGACTACATTGTAACCATCAGAAAAGGTGTGTTTGATGGCATGTTGATTTAACCACTCAAACAGAGGATGAGCCTGAGGTCCTTTGTCATTTGGTTTTTGGCATCCTGGATGTCTTTTTTTTTGCAGTGGTCTCTGGACTCTGATTTGGCACACAACATTTAGATGGAGTGGGACATCTGGGAAAGGAAGCAATTGCTGGTTGGGGATAGACTGAAAACAGAATAAGGGGCCCCTGGATACTATGCCACTGAATCATGTGCCTCATGCAATGGCCTCGGATATCCACAGGTGAATGGAGAGATGACCCTCTGACTGCTTCCACTGGGGGACATTCACATGAAGACTCAGAATAGACTGCTGTCTTCTCCAGGAAGGATGACAGCACCACGGGTTGCTCTACCAGTACCCATCTCCTCTGGAAGGAGAGATGTCCTGAAAGTTTCTTTGTCTCCCGTGGCAGCTATCAGAATCTCAGGAACTGATCTGTTGGCAGCATAAAAACCAAAGATGACTTGGGCTCAGTTGTCTTTGAGACAATGGGCACTAAGGAGCCTGAAATTTTAAATTTCACCCAACTTTTTAGAGTTTGTTAACTTCTTTCACTTGTTTTGCGAGCCCACCCCCAAAAAAAAGGTTCCATTGAATGGCATATTTATACAATTGGTTAGTGAGTTTGTGGAAAAATCAGGTGAAACCAGCTATAGTGATACCCTATCAATCTTATGCCTAATACTCTGGATGAACAATCCACTGCACCGTGAGCTAAGCATATGATTTTGTTAGCTAATGAGTGTAGTATTGACATTTGGGACTGTAACTTAGTCTTCACCTCTGAGCCTAGAAACCCTTCATGGGTGTAGGTGGATTCATCTATCAGTTCCCTTTGGAACCTTAACGGATGAACCATTTAGTTTAACACATTAAAAAAGAAAGTGGTTGGGGCTTTCCAAGATGGCTGCACACTGATCAACAGATTAACAGCTTAACTTCAGCTCTCCCACTGTGAAAAAAGAAACAGATAGATAAGGGCTAGTAATTCTGCTTGTTTTACTAAAATTCAGTTAATGGCTAGGAAGTACACTGTCTAAATGCCAGTAAAGAAGAAACTTAAAGAGCCTCAAAGAAAGTCATCTAGAAAAGGTGAAGAAAAAATACTGCCTGGGAAGAATCCTGCAGCTTGTCCGCAAAACGCAGTTCAAGCTCCAGCTTTAGTACAAGAGATGACTTCCAGTAATATGGAGGAAAAATAACTCAAATGTGCTCAGAGTGGATTAGAATAAATGAAACAATGAAGGAGTATATCAACGCAAACAACAAAAGGCTGGAAAAAATGGAAGAAACTTTAAACAGCTTGTGATGATAGGAGGTACTGCCAGGCATGCCAGGAGAAATAGGGCAGTGGATTTGTAACATATACTAGCACAGCTAGCTGGAATTTTGTAAATAATTATATATGTCATTTGTGTATGAAACTGATTTGTACAGATGCTTGTGATAAAAATGTATTTGTGAGATTTGCTTGTGGTAAAATGTATCAACAGTGTGCCCTGCTGGAAGGAAAAGAAATGGACGTGCATTATTGTAACACTTTAAATGTATTCATTGCAACAGCATACAGTGGATATAAAAAGTGCACACACCCCTGTTAAAATGCCAGGTTTTTGTGATATAAAAAAATGCGACCACAATAAATAATTTCAAAACTTTTCCCACCTTTAATGTAACCTATAACCTGCACAATTCAATTGAAAAACAAATCTGTTAGGGGAAAAAATATAAAAAATAAAAAATGTACAATATGCTGGTTGCATAGGTGTACACACTCTTAAACTAATACTTTGTTGAAGCACCTTTTGATTTAATTACAGCATTCAGCCTTCTTGGGTAGGAGGCTATCAGCATGGCACATCTTGACTTGGCACTAGTTAACCACTCTTCTTTGCAAAAGCACTCCAAATCTGTCAGATTGTGAGGGCATCACTTGTGCACAGCCCTCTTCAGGTCACACCACAGATTTTCTATTGGATTTAGGTCTGGGCTCTGGCTGGGCTATTCCAAAAATTCAATTTTCTTCTGGTGAAGCCATTCTTTTGTTGATTTGGATGTATGCCTGGGGATCATTGTCATGTTGAAAGGTGAAATTCCTCTAAATCTTCAGCTTTTTAGCAGATGCCTGAAGGTTTTGGGCCAAAAGTGACTGGTATTTGCAACTGTTCATAATTCCCTCCACCTTGTCTAAAGCCTCAGTTCCAGCTGAAGAAAAGCAACCCAAAAGCATGATACTGCCACCACCATGCTTCACCATGGGGATGGCATTCATTTGGTGATGCAAAGTGTTGTTTTTGCACCAAATGTACCTTTTGGAATTGTGGCCAAAAAGTCAACCTTGGGCTCATCAGACCATAACACATTTTCCCACATGCTTTTGGGGGACCATGTATTTTTTGCAAATTTTAGCTGGGCCTGGGTGTTTTTCTGTGTAAGAAAAGGCTTCCATCTTGCAACCCTACCCCACAGTCCAAACATATGGAGAATACGGGAGATTGTTGTCACATGTAGTATACAACCAGTACTTGCCAGAAATTCCTGCAGCTCCTTCAGTGTTGCTGTAGGTCTCTTGGCAGCCTCCTTGACCAGTTTTCATCTTGTCTTTTCATCAATTTTGGAGGGACATCCAGTTCTTTGCAACATCACTGTTGTCCCGTATTTTCTCCACTTTTTGATGACTGTCTTCACTGTGTTCCATGGTATATCCAATGCTGTGGTAATGTTTTTGTACCCTTCCCCTGACTGATACCATTCAACACTGACAGCCCTTTGATGCTTTGTAAGCTCTCTGCAAACCATGGCTTTTGCTGTAGCAGGCAACTGAGTAAATGTCAGGAAAATCCTACTAGGAAATCTGAACTTTATTTGGGGTTAATCAGAGTCTCTTTAATTGAGGGCAGGTATGAAGCCATGAAAACTGAATGCTGTAATTAAATCAAATGGTGCTTCAACAAAGTATTAGTTTAAGGGTATGCACACAAAACAAAGTATTAGTTTAAGGATGTGTACACTTATGCAACCAGCATACTGTACGTTTTTTACCCTAACAGACTTGTTTGTTTTTCAATTGAATTGTACAGTTTATAGGTCACATTAAAGGCAGGAAAAGTTTTGAAATTATTTATTGTGGTCACATTTTTTTATATCACAAAAACCTGGCATTTTAACAGGAGTGTGTACACTTTTTATATCCACTGTAGGGTCTATATTATAAACCCAAAAGCTTCATATAGCGAATACATGTATATTGACACAAAAATTGATGTACAAAAACAGTGAAATACATAATTGGTGAAAATGAAAACAAAGAACGTATTTCCTTAGCTAGCAGTGTGATTGTAGGGATGAGGAAATATATCCTTTTCCCCACTGTAGTGTGGTCTCAGAGTTGGTATATTTAAGTAGGGGAAGTGCAGGGGGGCTTGCCCCCCTGCAAAAGTGTGTTAATTTAATTTTATTTAGTTTGTTTGAGCATACCTGCGTGGCGCTGTTTGTTGACGGTATTTTCATTTTCGCCAATTACGTGTTTCGCTGTTTTTGTACATCGACCTTTATGTGTTGATGTAGATGTAGTCATTATTTAGAGCTTTTGGGTTTATAATATAGACCCCCCACTGTATACTTTAAGTGAAGAGGTTGATCTTAATCCACCTGACTTTGCAAAATGTTCTTGAACTTGTTACTTTATGGGTTAAGCCATAAAGATTTTATCCCACAGTTTTGACTGGAGCCAGAGATATAATGTCTGTGCTAGAGAATAGTTGGTAGCTCCTGTAGGAAGAGTGAAATAGTTTTATAACTTTCAGCAGCTGAACCACATCGGAGCAATGCTCTGTGTGTATTGTAGCACATAGGTATTAAACCCTGGTTGCTTCTAGTGATGGTGGATAGTGCAGAAAATACAGTCAGATTACCAGGTGTATGTGATGTCATTCTGTACAGAAATAATGTTTTAATATTAGAGGAGACTGAAGTCTCAGCAGCATTCTGTATTCTTTATTGGATCTGACAACAAGACTATTCACCCATCTTGCCTTGCTCTATTCAGTAAGTAGAACCAGTACTTCTTTTAGTCAATCAGGAATAGATAGTGAGACTAGCTAAATACTGTTTTCTATAACTGTGTGAAACTTTTCATTTGTATTATTTTTAATATTCCCTGTGAGTGAGACTCTGGTGTTCACTGTAAACAGATATTTGGTATTTTCATGTTCTTTTATTATTTATTATTAAATATATTTAAAGTGTTCATTATGGCTGGTCCTTTTGAGGAAATATTTAGGCTCTTTGCTTGTATTTCCATATTTATTTGGTTCATGGACACTCGACACTCCTAAAGCCTGGCTGTTTGGTCAACATTACCATTTGTATTAATATTAATTTCACTCAGTATAATTGGGTACCCTTGTAAGAGCATTAAAGTAGGGGTTCTGGTAGCACTGATAACTACCTTATAGTCTGGGCAGAAGGGGGCATAGCAGCTGAATCTGTGCCTGCCTTTTCCAGGTGTATGTTTGTGTGTGTGTGTGTGTGTGTGTATGCAAATCAAATTTCAAAGTGTGTGTGTGTGTGTGTGTGTGTGTGTGTGTGTGTGTGTGTGTGTGTGTGTGTGTGTGTGTCAGCTGCTTGGAGAAGGGACACAAAGCACTGGTTTCATACAGATGGTATGGGAGGACTTAGCTTGGAACACCAGCTAGGGACTCAACTCTAAGCTGTGTCACTGGGAAATCTTATTGGGGATCCAGGCAGATATAGAGTGGAACCAGCCCCCAAACTGAGCGTGTTCCCTGGGTGCTCTTAAGGGAAATTGTGCTTGATGCAGAGAGGTCTGCATCTGGAAATACCAAGTGTATCCATTTGTTTTCCAAGTGAATGTCCCTCTCCAGTGTCAGGGGTGAGGATTTAGGCTCCTTTATTACTGGCCCAGAGTGAGGACATCACACAGCTACTCAGATGAACTAATAAAACTGCAAAAATCAGAGGGTGAAATGAAAAAAAAGGCTGGCTAAATGAGACTGCTCAAAGCACAGCTGTTTCAAAAAACGGCAGTGTTAGAGGACAGAGCATGCAGACAAAAACTGATATTCTCTACTGTAGTACAGAAACTGGAAAGAACAGACTATATTAATTTTCTGAAAGCATAAATAAATAAACTGGTCTAGTACTCAATAGAAGGATATGTTAATTGAAAGGGTACATCATGTGTATGCTCCAAATCTGGCCATGAGAAAGCAGCCAATACCTAGCTGATATGCAATCATACCAGCAGAAACAGCTGATCCTGACAAAACTGTGACTTAATGGCAAAATATTAAAAATTGCAGACTGTATAGTGTCTGTGGAAATGATTATTCACTTTATACCAGGCAGATGAGAAGCAGATTTATCCAAGCAATTAGGGAATTTCAAGTGGCAGGTGTGAGATTCAAGTTGCTGTATCTAGCTGTCTTTGAAATATTTTTCCTGGAAGATCAAACCCGTTTTTTATGCAGAACAGGCTAAAGAGGAAATATAAAAGTTTGTCCAACATGGTGTGAGCCATCAAACAGAAGGGACTCTGCTTCTCATTCTTCGGATAATAAAGCTCATATAGAGACTGTGTCAGTGAAATTTTTTTCCAGTATTCCAAAGGAAAATGTTTGACAGCCAGAAAAGCTAGAATTGGGAGCACACTTGACTGGAAACTAGAGTCTGGGTTGGAAGATTGGAAGTATCTGGGAGCACACTTGACTTAAACTAGAGTCTGGGGTTGGAAGATGGGAATGAATAGGAAGACCAGTGACACTGAAATTAATGAATAAATTTGAGTCTATGAAGCATCAGTCACATTTGTGAAATATGCCATGACTGTGCCCTTTTCCCTGGACTACATGTAAAAAGAAAAATGCTCGACATGCAAGTGTCAAATCTGATTGGTGTCAGGTGCCTAATTGGAAGCAATCTCTCCTTAGCCTGAACAAGCAAACAAGAGCACTAGTGAAAGCCTTCAAAGCAAACTGTGTCCAAACTGGCCACATCTACTAAAGACAATCATGATGTTTTCTCCAGATATGCCTGCAATCTCAAGGGAAGCACCCCAGATCTGCTCAGAACTAATGGTTAAGGACACCATATACACAAACACTGCAGATATAGCCAACCTGGCAAGGTTCACCCGCAAGACATCCCCAGTACCTGCCCCTCCCTCTTATCTCTAGCAAGTCATCACAAAGACAACCTCCATGGGACCCGATAACATCCCAGGCTGCATCCTATATGAACTCATGCAGCATCAGTAGGCACCCTATTCAACCAAAGCCTGAGCATCCCAGCATCATCACAAAGATGGAGCACCCTGATCAACCACAAAAAGGGAGGAGAGTTTCCATATTTATCAAGGATATCCACACCTCCAGGGTTAGTGGCATTGCAATCAAGCGCATCGGAGACCATCCATATGCAACTAACAGTGGGCAAGACTGCTTTCAGTTTATAGCATCCTACAGACCACCATCTCAAAGTCAGGAATCCCACTCGGCTTTCCTGAAAACATTGGAGAACATGAAGATCTCTCCAAACACCATTATATTGGGCGACTTCAACTACCCAAACATTGACTGGGAGCACTACTCAAGCCCCAGCACCTTAGCCCAAAAGTTCCTGGAAATTATAAACTCAAATGCTATGGAACAACTAGTCACCACTCCCACAAGAGGGGACAACATACTAGACCTGATCATTACCAACATGGGGACTCTATGCTCCACACCAGAAGTATATCCCTCATTGGTAAGATCAGACCATAAATTAATTTCACTGGATGTCCACATCCCAACCCACCCCAGCCCAGAAAACCACAGTGAAAAACTTCTCAAAAGCTTAACTTCTCAATTCTCAAAACTGAAGTGGAATCCTTCAAGGCCCCAGGGCCAGTGGAAACTACGGCCCAAACTGCAGAATCCTATATAAACACATTCTATGGACATCTCCAGGAATGCATGGATCATGCTATCCCAAACAAAACCAAGACCCAATCATCCAAAGGCAGGCGTCCAGTCTGGTGGACCCCTGCCATAAATAAACTGTACAACAGAAGGAGGAAGCTACTACATGATAGAGCAAAATCCCTAATAGGGAAGGCATCTCTGATCAGTACTAGCAAAAAATTACGAACCCTCATAAAATCCTCCAAGGCCAGCTTTGAGAGAAAAATTGCACAGGACACCAAAGACAATCATAAGGCTTTTTTCAGTTATGTTAAGAACCTGGGATGCAACTCCCAGACTTGTTCTGAGTTTATTCTAAATGACAAAAAATACACTGAACCCACAGACATCGCCAATATCCTGGCAGACAGGTTCAGTGCAAACTCCCCCCCTCCCCCCAAAAGAGCAAGTATCTATTCTGGCAGAGGGCTGCCTCCCAAACATCTCTGATGCTCAGGTGAAGGCTGCCCTCTCCAAAGCAAAAAAAACACTGCTTCCATGGAACCAGATGGCCCCAGGTTGCGTCCTACATGAACTCCAAGAGGAACTAATCCCTCAAATAAAACAGCTATACAATCTCAGCCTCACTACAGGATATGTGCCCACAGAATGATGTACAGCAACAGTGGTCCCAATCCACAAAGGTAGAGCCTCTACGGACCCTGGAAACTATCACCCCATAAGCCTGACTAGCTTAGTCTGCAAGGCTATGGAGAGGATCATCATGGAGCTCATAAACAAAGACATTGGGGACCTACAGACACTAGATCCTACCCAGTTCGGCTTTGTCAAGGGCAGATCCTGCCTTTTGAACCTGGTTGACTTCTTCAAAACAGTCACCAAAGCCATAGATGAAGGGAAGGTAGTCCACACAGCCTATCTGGACCTTGCAAAGACATTTGACACAATACCCCACTGGCATCATAGATAAGCTATCCAGCTTAAATATAAACCCCTATGTCACAAGATGGGTCGCAAACTGGCTCAAAGACAGAACCCACAGAGTGAGAGTTGCTGGAGCCATGTCAGACTCAAAACCGTTGACAAGTGGCGCCCCACAGGGTTCTGTCCTGGGACCACTCTTGTTCGGGTATATACTTTTCTGAGGTACAGGCAAACATGGGAGGACTATGGCCCACCAAGTTCGCAGACGACTGCAAACTGGGCGCCATAATCGACTCTCCAGCTGACGCAAACATCCTTCAAAAAGGTCTCACAGAGACAGATAACTGGTGCCAGCGCCATGGATTAAAGCTAAATGCCAAAAAATGTATAGTCATACCCTTTGGCAAAAACAATGTGCCCACAAATTACCACATAGGTGGAAACCCATTAAGTACAGAGAAAGTTATTAGGGACCTGGAGACCCAAGTTGATAGCAATCTCTCCTTTGAAAACCACATTGCCAAAGTGGTTAGAAAGATCTTCTACATAGTCCACCTCATCACGAAGGATTTCACATCTAGATCAAGAGAGGTAATCGTGCCCCTTTATTCATCCCTCATCAGGCCCATCATAGAATACAATGCCCCTTTTGGGATGTACTTTACCCAACACCTGCAGCAATTAGAAAGACCCCAAAAGTATCTCACCAAGAGGATCAAGGGTCTCAAACAGATGCCATATGCTGCTCGGTTAAAAAAACTCCAGCTCTACTCAGTTGCATACCGCCTACTTTGAGGCGATCTATGCCTGACATACAAAGCTATGTCAATCCAGAATTAATGGACATGCTCCACCTCAGTAAATCTAAATCCCTTAGAGCTACACGCTCGAGGGACTTGAACCTCAGCACAGAAATAAATAGAACTTGCTGGAGGGCAGGTTCATAACCCAGAGGCTCCCTTTGCTCTGGAATAGAATTCCAGTTCATGTGAGGCAGAGCACCTCACTGAATCTCTTCAAGAAGAATCTCGATAGGTGGATGGGGGATCATAGGTTTGTCCCAGGGATTACTCCCGTGTCACTATTAGACAGAGGCACAGTAAACTAAACCTCAAAAAGGGCACAGTATACTCAAATCAAGGGGTGGCGTAAGCCATACAAAATCGGGCTAGGCTTATAATTGCCCCAGGGCAGATAGCCTAGTATGAACCTATGAACCTTTAGAGAAGCAGATTTATCCAAGCAATTAGGAAATTTCAAGTAGCAGGTGTGAGATTCAAGTTGCTGTATCTAGATGTCTTTGAAATATTTTTCCTGGAAGATCAAACCCATTTTTTATGCAGAACAGGCTAAACAGGAAATATAAAAGTTTGTCCAACATGGTGTGAGCCATCAAACAGAAGGGACTCTGCTTCTCATTCTTCGGATAATAAAGCTCATATAGAGACTGTGTCAGTGAAATTTTTCCAATATTCCAAAGGAAAATGTTTGACAGCCAGAAAAAAGTACTAGAAGAATTGGGAGCACACTTGACTTAAACTAGAGTCTGGGGTTGGAAGATGGGAATGAATAGGAAGACCAGTGACACTGAAATTAATGAATAAATGTGAGTCTATAAAGCATCAGTCACATTTGTGAAATATGGCCTTACAAGAAAAAAGTGACTGAGAAAGATTAGATTTTTGTTGATTTTGTTAAACTTGTAGGGAGATTGATAGGCATATGTCCCACTTCATGTCATTAATGTATGGTAGAACATGAAAATGAAAAAAAAAAACAGGAGAAAAGAGGAAAAAAGTAACTAAGTAAAACAACCATTATTTGTATAAAACATGTAACGATATAAAGTGCATAGTATATAGTATTTTCCATGACTGTTGTATGTGTAAGATACAAGGTAAACAGGTGCCCTTTTCCCTTTTTCAGTTTTAAGAAATGCTGGCATTACAATGTAAAAAGAAAAAAAAAGGCTTGACATGTTTATGTCAACAGGTTATGCTCTGGTGCTGATGGGGTGTAAAAGTGCACAGACTATAATATATGTAGAATTCAAATGTTTTATTTTATTATTGCATAGTTGAATGGCTGAATTAATCCAATAACATTTTTTTGTGAATGCAAGTGTTTTTTTTTAAATAAGACACCACGATGTAATGAATAGTTTCCTTTAAGCAAATAAATGTTCAGTGTCAGTTGAGAAATCTGGAGCTGAGGGTAACTCTATACTTTATTCTTATATTTCCATGGTAACAAGCTGACTAAAGGTAAAGGCAATAAATTGAGAAGCCTAGACATTTTTTACTGAGAGAAATGTAAAATTAAAAGGTACAAGGCAAGCAGTTCAGTAAAAAGTTCAACGTCTATATGAGCATTTATATAGCTGCATGAAATCAGAAATACCAGACAGGATGAAATCATCCTCCTCAAGGAAGAGTAAACCTGTCTGGTGAACATCTACAATAAATAAACTCTATAATAAAAGGAAAAAATAATTGCTGTGCAGGACCAAGAAGGAGCAGGTGCCTAATTGGAAGCAATCTCTCCTTAGCCTGAACAAGCAAACAAGAGCACGAGTGAAAGCCTCCAAAGCAAACTGTGTCCAAACTAGCCACATATACTAAAGACAATCATAAGGTCTTCTCCACATATGCCTGCAATCTCAAGGGAAGCACCCCAGATCTGCTCAGAACTGGTGGTCAAGGACACCATATACACAAACACTGCAGATATAGCCAACCTACTGGCAGACAGGTTAAGTAAAAACTTCACTCCTCTGTCCCCCATCAGTAAAGCAAGACACCCCAGTACTTGCCCCTCCCTCTTATCTCTAGGGAGCAAGTCATCACTGCCCTCTCAAAGGCAAAAAATACAGCCTCCATGGGACCCGATAACATCCCAGGCTGCATCCTATATGAACTCAGGCAGGAATTTGCAGCATCAGTAGGCACCCTATTCAACCAAAGCCTAAGTATCGGCTTCATCCCAGCCGAGTGGAGGATGCTACTATCATCCCTTTGCACAAAGGTGGAGCATCCACTGATCCACGAAATTATATACCCATCAGCCTAACTAGTCTGATCTACAAGGCCATGGAGCAGATTATCATGGACCTCATTAACAAGGACGTTGGCATTCTCCAGACACTTCATCCCACACAGTTTGGTTTTGTCAAGGGGAGATCATGCCTGTTAAATTTGATCGACTTCTTTGAGACAGTCACTAAGGCCACAGACAAGGGGAAGATAGTGCACACCGCCTACCTTGACATGGCCAAAGCCTTCAATACTATTCCCCACTCAGGCATAATAGATAAACTCTCTCAACTAGGCATCAATTCATATGTTACCAGATGGGTGGCAAACTGGCTAACTGATAGAACCCACCAAGTGAAAATAGGGGAAGCCACCTCAATCTGTAACAAGTGGTGTACCCTGGGATTGGTCTTGGGGCCTCTGCTGTTTGGGATACACTTCTCAGAGGTGCAGGCCAAATCTAGTGGGTTATGGCTGACCTAGTTTGCAGATGACTGCAAACTGGGTGCTGTCATCAATTACCCTAGTGATGTGGACATCCTCCAACAGGGTCTCATTCAAACAAATGACTAGCGCCCGAAACATGGCCTCAAACTGAATGCCAAAAAAATGCATCATCATCCCTTTTGGGTAGAGTGACATCCCCACAAATTATCACATTGATACTAAGCACACAATCAGTCGAGAGGGACTTGGGGACCCAGGTTAATAGAAAATTGACTTTTGACCACCATGTTGCCTCCATTGTAGAGAAAGCTTTATACATGGCCTACCTTTTTAGTAAGGGTATCACATCACGTTTACATTACATGATCAAACAGTGAAATGTTCTAACATGTAATAATCTAGCCCTAAATGTTGAAACGCCATATGGCAAAAAAAAGAAATAAAAACACCCAAACCATAAAAATGCTCTAACCAGGGGGGCAAGACCCCCACACCCCCTGCTACTTAAATATACCAACATCGAGATCGCACTACAGTGCTGAGCACTGTACGGAGATCTCCATTAAACCATTTGACATTCTGACGGTTCGACATTTAGGGGTTGATTTTTGTGTGTTTGAACATTTCACTGTTCGATCATGTAATATAGACCCCATCTCATCCAGGGACAAGGTGGTCATAACATCCCTGTATTCGTCCCTTATAACACCCATTGAGTAAAATGTCCTTTTTGACATGTACCTCATAAAGCACATGTAGCAGCTGGAGAGATCACAGAAGTTCCACACCCAGAGAATTCAGGGCCTCAAACATCTACCCTACACAGATAGGGTAAAAACACTGTCCCTCTACTCAGTCTTCTACAGACTCCTCAGAGGTGACCTCTATCTGGCATACAAAGCAATCTCAGACCCTGCCCTGATGGGACTGCTGCATATCTTCAAGTCAAGCTCCACTCAAGTAGCCCACACACATGGGCTCAACCTGGTCTGTGACATCAATAGGACTTGTTGGCAGGACAGATTTGTGTCCAAGATTCCACCCCTTTTCTGGAATAGACTCCCTGTCCACGTAAAGCCAGATAGCTCACTAAACCATTTTAAGCGCAACCTGGATAACTGGATGCCCGGGATTCCACCTGTGTCTCTGCTGGACAGTGACATAAGGGGCTGACTTGTTGGAACATAGACTAAATTCTTGGCTAGGCTTGTAAGGGCCTCAGGGCCAATAGCCTACTAACTTCCTATAATCCTATGAAATCACTAGAAGTGAATAAGATATAGCAGGTTTTCTGGTAACAAAATACTTTAAGGCATTTACTAGAACAGTGTACAATTTAGTTTTATTTAAAGATAGCCAGTGCACCTTTTCTTAAGGCTATAAGTTAATGTTTTCTGAAAACAAACAAGTTGTTTTTCACATCTGGGAAAGCAAAAAGGTAAGACGAGAACAGAAAGCAATTAGATTAAGTAGGAGAGCATGCATCGTAGCATGGATAAGCTTAACTATAGGTTAGGGTAATGTCTGTGGGTGCAGCTATCAGGAGTGTTAAACTTCATCATTTAGAGATGTATATAGTTTTATATGTTTAAGTTAACAGGTTCTGGGGGTGTTCTGGGAGAGTGTTTTTTTTTTTTGTTTAAGGGGTTTCCTTAAAACAAGAAGTCTTGTAAGATATGATATAGGTTCAAATGCAGATGACAAGAAACAACTATATAAAGGATCAACCTTACAAACATCAGAGGGTGCATGTAGCACAAAAGCTGGAAATAGACATTTAAAAATGCTGTCACAAGTAATAGGTGGAGATAATAACTTCTTATCATAATGGCTACACTAAACATGTTATTTTGGAATGTGAATGGCCTCAAAGGTAGAGACAAAAAGGTAAGAGTATCGAGTGATATTCAAAATGCCGAGTACAAACAACAGTGTTACAGGAAGCATATTTGGAAAGAAGTGAGCATGTGAATTTGATAAAGAAAGGATTTCAGGATGGATATGCACCAGAATATCAGGGACAAAGGAAAAGCAGAGTAAGTATACTAGTTGCCAGAGGAGATCCAATAGTGATACAAGAGGAAAAAAGATAGTAATGATAGATTAGTGGTAGTAAAGGGCTACTGGCAAAGGAGGAGTATTACTCTGGCATCTATGTTCCATCAAAAACTGCTACTATGGCTCTGAAGAAAATTTTGGGAGAAATAATCAACTTTTGTCATGGAATATTACTTACAGGTGGGAAATGGAACATGATTTGCAAAAGTGAGGATATGTCTACAGGATCTAGAAGGGGAATACAATAAAGGAGGGTAGATTTCTAAAGAAATCTATGAAAATATTTGGCAATATGGAAGAACTGAATTCCATAGTAGGGACTCTGACAGAATTTGCATATTATTCCCCAAGGCACAATAACTGGGCTAGACTAGACAGAAATTATATTTCAGAGGAACATGTGCATTTAATTGAAAGCCTCAACACTTATCCAATTCAGACCATGTACAAATAACAACCAAGATAAAAATGTAGGGTAATGAAGTACAAATGAGACATTGGCACTTCCCCACCTGTCTGTTAAAAAGAAAGTAATTTCAAAGATTCAAAGAAACTTTATTGTCATTTAGGAAACAAAAGTGCTACCCAAATTAAATTTCGAGTATAAGCTCTTTTACAGGAGAAAACAAACACAAAAAGACAGACATGACAAATATTAAAGAATAAACAATAACTATAGTACAAGAGTAAATATCTAGATAGCTGACTCACATGCTTGTACACTATTTATATACACTGGACAACACTGACTCCTAGATAATTAACACATGAAAAGAAAAGTACACTATGCACAGGCATGAGCAGAATTTTAATTTAAGGAATGGGTAGTGGAACTTTTTCAAGAATTATTAGGGAAGATAGAAATTTCTTCATAAGTTTTAGCTACTGAGTTAGATAATGTGAAAGTGGAGACTAAAAATAAGATATAAATAAAGGAAAAACAGGTATGGTTAAGAAGTAACAAGAATTATTTAGAGGGCCTGACAAAGGTTAAAGTATTGGAGAATAAGGAGGATCTCACAGAACAAGAAGACATACGAACGCAGAGTTCTAAAGAGACAATAAATGAGCATCTAGATAATATGCATGAGTTTAGAAGATTTCTGTTAAGCAACTGTTTTTGGTAACTCCAGAGCAGAAAAAAATTTAGCATAATGACTCAGTCAACAGAAAGTAGAAGGGGTTGTTGCTAAACTTAGGGATCCTGTAACAAGGAAAAATAACCAGAGACCATGTAGAGGTATTAGAGATATTTCAGAAATTTTATGAAAATCTGTATAAAGTAGAGGAATCTGGAAATCAAGAAAAAGCACAAACTGAAGTATTTATGGAAGTCTTAAATATGCCAAGGTTAGAGGTAGATGAGGCTCAAAATTAACAGCTAAGACAGGAGGAGATGATATAAAAAGGTGATGTATAAGCTGCAGGAAAGTTTCCAGGAATAGATGGTATTCCTGTTGAAGTTTTTAAGTTAGGTGGAAGAATGTGATAACAATCTGGAAGGTTTTGTTTCCCAGTATTTTAAAAGAATGGGAAGAACCCACATCCTAGAATAAAGCTGGGGTGGCTGAAATACCTAAAGACAATAAAGATCCATCAGACCCAGCTTCATATAGGCAAATTTTAATTTTAAATCATGAATATGTCTACAATAGGTAAAAGAATGGGAAAGGTTTTGCCAAAATTTATAGATATGGACGAGTGTAGTTTTGTGGCGGGTAGGCAAATATTGATATTAACAGAACACTGATAATCAAGAGGGAAGCAGAATGGAAGAACATATTGTTGTTTGTGGGTTTTGATGAAGAAAAAACATTCAGACTAAGCAAGAAGTCTATGAAAAGGATAATGGAAGCATTTGCATTTTCCTGATACAATAATAAGGTGAATTAGGAGGATATAAAAGGGATCAGAGGCAAAAATTGAAGTGGGAGGGTTCCTGCCTGATATGTTGTGTTTGAACAGGGGAGCCAGGCAAGGCTATCCTCTTTTCCCTTTTTTATCCACATTATATTTAGAGGCATAGGTAAAGAAAATTAAGGACTCAGAATTTCAAGGATATAATTGGTATGGTAATCAAGAAAAATTGACTTTATTTGCAGACAATATTAGTTTGTACCTGATAAAACCAGAAAAGGACATTTCAGTGTAGTGGAACATTCTGAAAAAGTTCAGTTCAAGTCTTGGGGGGGGGGGTATAAAATTAATGAAGACAAAACAAAATCTATAGTTGTTAACTGTGTACCCACACATGAATTGGTTCAGCAATACCCATCTATATGTGAACATGATAAAATTAAGTATTTAGGAGTATGGGTTGACAGGGGTTCTGTTATGGCAGCTAAGGATGCATGGGATGAGATTAAAACTGAGAAACTGGAAGCTCTTGTTTATGGATAGCAAGATACAGGTACTGACAATGTTTTTAGTCCCTTTAATTTTATACACAGGTTAGGCATATTTTATCAACCACAGGAGAAGTTGTGGACACTAATTAATAAAGAGTTGAAGGATTTTTATCTGGGAGGGGAAGAAGGCATGGGGCAAGCGGGATAAGTTGATCATTCCACTAGAACAAGGTAGGTTACGATTACTTGATTTGAAGGAATATTTTAGAGCTACACAGTTAAGGCTCATATACATAACACATATAGAACTTTCCATAGAATGCCCGCAGGAGATGGAACATAAAACATGTGTCTTCAGTTTAGAAGAAAATGAGCTAAGAGAAGAGTTGCTTGATTTAATAGAGATAAATAGATAAATATTAAATTACTAGGGCAGCCACAGTGGTGCAGCGGTTAGCATTGCTGCCTCACAGCAAGAGGTTCTTTGGTTCGATCCTCGGCTGGTGTGCCTTCTGTGCGGAGTCTGCATGTCCTCCCTGTGGTTGCGTGGGTTTCCTCCGGGTGCTCCGGTTTCCTCCCACATCCCAAAGACATGCTGTAGGTGGATTGGACACTAAATTGGCCCTAGGTGGGAGTGTGTGCATGTGTGTGCCTTCTGTGGAAGTTGGGTGCTGGGCTGGCAACTGGACACTGTAAAACTCCACTGCCAATCATTAATGGACAGGTGATCCGCTGTGGCGACCCCTAACGGGGAAAAGCCAAAAGAAGAAGAAGAAGAAGATAAATATTAAATTACTGATCTAGCTAATTTGTGTGTCTGTTCCTCAGTCTCTGACTTCTCGGTTCCCATCGTACATCATCCTCCTTTCTCGCAAGCATCCTATCTTCCCCATTCCTCACCCTAATACCTTTTGTTGCCTTTAACTAATAGCCTTTGGAAACAGTTAATATATTGTACTTGACAATAACTCCTCTCCTAAGTCTAGCTCTATTATCACTCTGTTTAGGACAACTGCATATTTTAAAGATCTCTCTTTGCTTCTCCTTACCCACCCTATCTGCTCTGCTACCATTCACTCTCTCCTGACAGTATCTTCTCCTGCAAAAACCTATAAATAAACCCCTCCATCCTTTCTCCTCCATTATTTAAGGTCAATTTCTACCATAACGTACCTTACTGATTGCTTTCCTTCTTTACAGAGCTCTGCAAAGGGCCAGGGCCATCCTGTTCCATTCCCCTTTGCTACACTCAGGCTCACTCCACTCTTCTACCTACCCCATTCCCACCCACCCCCACTTCATTTACATTTATATCTACTAACTCCACCCACATTACCACCAATCACCACCTAGACCTTCATTAACTAATCCATAGAGCATACCTCCATACAAATCACCCATACACATTAATCATTAGTAGTTAGCAGACCAACTACACCCCTGCTTACATATCCATACTCCCTACTCACGCACAAACCTCTACACCTATAGTCTATCCCCATACTCACACACTAACCTCTTCACAGATATACTGGGCACAATCTACAGAATACACCTATCTCACTCTACACCTATCTCACTCGACACATTAGATTTCACACTACCCTAACACACTGGTTTCCCTCACTATAATGACCCTTCAAGTAACACTCCTCAAAACCATCAGTAGCTCTATCCTACTACTTTTATACTATCTCCACGAAAAAAGATGACAAACCAATGAAATAAAGCCTCGGGCTCAAACAGGACCTCACCAAGCGTTTAGTTCCTTAACGCAAATTTTTATTGTTTTTACAAGACAAAGCAGCGTTTTCGCTACACACAAATGGTAGCTTCTTCAGAGTAAATATATTAAAAATAAAAGCACACTCTTAAATAAGCAGCGAAGTGTTACTATGATTTCATCACTTCCTGACTAAATTGAGTTTTAAAGCACCAGCAACACCCTAAATACTCAAGGATAAAAGCAACACATAAATAAAAGCAAAAGCGACATCTTAAGTAAAACATGAATGGCGCAATTTGAACATCAACAGATGCATAACTCATTAAGTCAATATAAATTTTGTTAAGCCACTTAAAAAAACACAAAATCAGATTAAAACATGTATTAATACAAAAAGCTAGCAGGAACTGCTTTTAACTAAGACAGAATATATTTTCCATTTTAAATATGTCAAGCTAAGCCAATTACAATTAATATGCATCGAGCAAACTAAAAACATTTATAAAAAATGTACCTATTTGTATAATCTGATATATTTTCTCGAAAAGCCCTAAAGGCACTAATGTATGTTGGAACAATCTTAAATATAAATAACAAGGACATCCAAATAATAAATTCACATAAACTGTATGCACTCAGAGACAGTAAAATAGTTCCAGCCTTCTGGAAGAAAGGTTGAGATCAAGTGCCTATTTTTCTTATACAAAAGGACCTTTTTAGATAAAAAGGGGAACTTTGTACAAGCACATTAGGATCCCTGGGAAACTAACCTGACAAGATGACAGGGAAGGAAATTACAAACTAATTTTTGAAAATAAAATTCGTATGAGTGGACTACCTCAAGTAAGATTTGTATTTTAAGTGGGCGGCTATATTGCAACTATCATTGAGACCGGGTGTATTAAACGCGTCCAACTTCAATTGCCATAGCAATTCACAATTTTCTAATAGAATAGACGTAGGCCCTCCTCTGATAGAATCAGTAATATGATCAATGCCCATGAATGAAAAGGAATGACCAGGACAATTTACTGTATGTTTGGCCAAAGCATTCTCACACTTCTTATTTTTGATGGCATAATTGTGCTGATAAATGCGGTCCTTGAACCTTCTGTCGGTCTTGCCGACATAGTATACCGGACAGCAGGAACAAAATGCTACGTAAACTATGGATTTTGTACTGCACGTGATCCTATGGTAGATATCAAATTTCTTCCCCTTGATAGAAAAAGAACTGCCAGACTTAATACAGGGACACTGGCTACAGAAACCACATGCAAAAGATCCTTTTATCCTACTTTGAATTTCTTGAACTGGATTTTTTTGCAGTAATTCTTTGATATTCTTACCTCTTTTGTAAACTGTTCTAGGTTTATCTCCTAGTTTTTCCGCCAACAAGGGGGTACTGGAAATGAAATGCCAATTCTTATTCAATATTTCTTGAATCGAATAGGAGTTGATATTGAAAGTAGTAATAAAACTGCATGGGTATTCATTTAGAAGGGCCTTTTCTGTGACTATGACCCCAGACCCTATAGTTGGAAAAACTGGGACGTCCTGACCTGCTGCCAAATCTGCGACCACCTCAAGTGGACTGACCAAAAGCGGATTATAAAAGCCATTAGTTCTCTTGGATTCTACCTCATCTATCAAGTCTTCGATTAAATGAAGAGGATAACCACGGTTCAGGAATAAACCCTTTAAGAATGTGCATTCAGATAAAAAATCAGGTAAATCTGTGCACATTCTAACCGCCCTCACTAACTGGCCTTTCACTATGGCTCTTTTAAGTTTGAAGGTATGTGCACTAGAATAGTGCAAAAATGAGTTGACATATGTATCCTTTCTAAAAATAACTGATTTTAACTTAGTGGTCAAAGTATCTCTTGTCAACCTGACATCAAGGTAGTCGATGGCATCTGTGGCAAAATTATAGGTGAATTTAAGAAAGGACGTTGTTTGATTCAAGAAATCCACAAATTCTTGTGCCCGTTCAGAATTACCCTTGAACAGGATAAACACATCATCAAGAAAACGTGTGTAGTAAACCAACTTGTCCTTCCATTCGATGTTGTTTAAGATGAATTGCCTCTCCCAATATGCCATAAATAAGTTTGCTACTGAGGCCCCACATGGAGACCCCATAGCTACACCTTGTTTTTGGATAAACAAATCCCTCTCAAAAAGGAAATAATTGGAAGATAAGACAATATCCAGTAATTCTGTGATATTGTTGATGTCATTTTTAGGAGCTCCCATGTCAGTTAGGAGCAAGTCGACCCATTCTGTTGCCTCCTGATGTGGAATGGAGGTATATAGGTCGACAACATCGATTGTTAGGAAATTGATGGAGTCGTCCATACAGATGTCATTCAGGTTGGTCAAAAGGGACCAGGAATCCTTGCATATGCTCGGAATGAGTTCTACATATTTAGAGAGCAAGGAATCAATAAATTTAGAACAAGGATAAGATAGCGAGGATCTCCCATCGATGAGGGCCCGCATTGGTGGATCACTAAGGTTTTTATGTACCTTAGGTATACCGAACATTACGGGTATCTTTGGGTGCAAAATGTCTATATAATTTAAGGTATCTAAATCGATTCTCCCTTCAATGAACAAATCTCTAAAATAGCCCCTAATTCTATTAGAGCTAATATTCAGTTCATTTAATGTGGTGGCTTCATATGCTGGAGAATTCAATACCTTATACATTCTCTCTACATAATCCATCTGTTCAAATATTACTAACCCACCCCCTTTGTCAGGCTTTATAATTCTGACAGAAGTTGCCCGTACATTATTGAGGGCAACTAGTTGTTCTCTAGTGATGTTAAATTGGTTAGTTTTAGCTGTAAAGACTTTGTCCATGTATCTGATATCTATTTCACATGCATTCTCGAACATTTTTAGCCCCACATGTAAAGGTGGGTTAAAGACACTGGGAAGTTTAAGTTTGTTGGATTCACTTCGTGTGGAATCATTAAATAACAATTTTAAATTCAGTTTTCTTACATACCATTTCAGGTCTAAAAGGACCCTGGCCACATCACATCGTCTAGTTGGAACAAATGTATTGCCTAAGGCTAATAGTTCTACAAGTTCTGGTTCCAATTCAAGAGCTGAAAAATTGTATATTGTAAAATCACCCCTTTCATTTGTTAAGATACAGGGAAGGCAATCGGTTGGGTTGGTTTCCACAACCATTAGTGTGTCCAATTCTTGTTCCCCCTCCGGGTTCGGTTGTTCTGTTCCCCTAAAAAAGGGCTATCCGATTTTGATTTACTGTTGTTGCCCCCATTAATGTTGTTGACAGGATGTTCATTAAAACTATCTTTGTTACCATGTTTGTTTTTGTTCCTATTGCTTCTCCTAGGGCCATTTTGACTGTCAGTATTAGAAGAAGCAGAATGTGTGTTAAATGAACAACCAGGTTCCTCCCTATCTGTGTCATCATATTGGGCATCCTTCCTTTTATCCTGCTGTTTAATAGATAACTTAGGCTAGGCTTTATCATTTGTGTATGCAAGCCTATCTCTATACAATTTTTTGGATTTATTTGACTTAATTTTTACCAAATATGTGTCAATACTGGAAAAGATGCGTGCATAATCAAATTTAAACTTAGTGAAAGAATCATTAAGTTTAATCTCTTCATCTAAGACACATACTCCTTTGTCAAATTAGCAATACACATAGAATAATGCTTGACAATTAATTCAATAAGTTGCATGCCCTGTCTTTGAAACAACTCTTTTAAGTCAATCAGGAAGTCATTGCTATTAATTAAATTAGAAGGTGAAAAACAGTTCCTTAGGCCCTTAGGTATTAGGCCTTCATCTAGACATTGCTTGAAGTATACTATCTCAAATCATATCATTCTCTGCTACAACATTTTCCCTCCATGGCAAACCTATATACCAAAACGAGCCTTCAAACTATTCTATAGCACCCTCCCTGTTCTCTACCTTCAACATGGCCTACCATCTGAAAAGGTTCCATCCTCTAAGAAACTTTTCCCACATCTCTCAAAAACAAGAAAAAATAATAAACAAACATCAAACTCTATATACACATTCTGAATCAGTTAAATCTATCTGGGGACATTCACCCCAATCCTCGTCCCATGGGATCAGTACTCCAAAAAAAAAACAAAAAAAACAAGGCATCCCTACTCCTCTGTAACAAGAATGTCAGAAGTACTGTAAACAAAATTCATGACCTGCATGCCCTACTCTGTCTATACTCTACAGATATAGTAATATTAATTGAAACATGGCTAAAACCCAACAATAACAATGAAATAACAGCCACTGGATATAATATTATCTGTAAAGGTAGGATAACAAGAAAGGGTGGGGGAGTGGAAATTCTATTCAAAAATTACCTTAATACTTGACCACATAGACATATCTCCCCCTGACTTTGACAACTCTGAACTCATATTTGCCAAATTAAACATGAACCCAAGAAAGCACATCAACATCAATAGGGGGATATATTCCACCAGGTAGAAATATTCCCAGTCTTGAAAATTTACTTCATTGGATCTCCACATCCCTACCACAAGAAACAATCTTTCTGGATGACTTCAATATTGATTGGCTTGTCTGCTCCTCACATAATCCCTCAGCCCATATAGACCTTCATGGGTTCACCCAACTAATCATATCCCCTACAAGAACTTATAAATCTTAATATGCCAGTCAATCCTTGACTGGATTTTAGCCACCAACCTCTCCTTAGCATCTCAAACAGTCTGTCTCCCAGACAGCCTAAGTGACCATCATCCAACCTTTCTTCTTCGAACATGATCTCACCAACCCATCCAGACCACCTTCCACCTAATCAGAAACAAAAAAAAATTCAACCCTAACAGTTTCATCTCTGCACTAAATAGATGCAACTGGGATTCACTAAAACAGCTATCTCTAGAAGATGCAGTGAGCAGCTTCACTATTTCTTTCCCAGACATACTAAACTGCCACACACCCCCTAGAACTATTAGAATTAAATCCAATTACACCCTCTTGCTAACTAAGGAATGCAGATCCCTACTAAAGGCTAGAGACAAGGAATGTGAACAATTTCAAAAAAATAAAACTCAAGTGACAAAACAAACATACCTAGAACTACGTAACAAAGCAAAAAAAGCTAGTAAGGTCAGAGAAAATCAACTACTACCACATTATCCAGAATAAACATTCAAACACCCTCAAAAATTCTGGGCTGGAATTAATAACATACTTCATCCAAGAAAATCAACTACCCCTAATCCAACAATAACCCAGTTCAATAAATACTTCACCGAAACTAATCAAACTCTCACGTTATCGTCAGCAACTTCACTCCCCTCAACACAGCATCATCTCCCAAAACAATAGCCCCCACTTTAGCTTAAACCCAGTGCCTGTTAAATCCATAAAAAAACTACTTCAAAAACTGAAACCAACCACACTAACCACAAATAACATACCAGTTGACTTTCTAAAAATTGCAGCTGAAGATATAGCCTATCCTGTAGCCAGACTCATCAACCGGTCAATATCTGAGCCATGTACCTAGTATTTAGAAAACCTCTCATAGTCTACCACTACCATAAAGGAGGTAAGTCCACAGGGGTCTATATTAAAATCATGAACGTTCACAACTGCGAATACAATAACAGTGACACATAAATGCCAAAGTGCTACAACATCGAAAGACATGAACAGCGAAAATCAGAATGCCAAACGTATTTCTGAAAATAACAGCGCCATACAGGAAAGGAAAAACCTATGTAAACAAACTTCAATAAACACACTTCTGCAAGGAGACAAGCCCCCCTGCACCCCCCCACCATGTGGGGGGCTGTGCCCCCAACACCCCTCCCCACTTAAATATACCAACTCTGAGATCGCAGTACAGTGGGGAAAAGAATATATTTCCTCTTCCGCACGATCACCCTGCTGACTAAGGAAATACATTTGGCATTCCAATTTTCGCTGTTTACGTCTTTCACTCTTCTAGTCCTTTTGGCGTTTATGTGTCACTGTTATTGTATTTGCAGTTGTGAACATTCATGATTTTAATACAGACCCATTCCACAGATTTAAAGATTATCGCCCTATTGCCATCCTATCTCCCCTTATCAACAATACTTCAAAGAGTAGTTCATACCCAACTAATGAACTACCTTCTCACACACCCAACATGGCTTTTGTCCCTTTCAAAGCACCACCACCTTACTAATGTCCTTTACCAATATTGTTAACCAATACAGAAACAATAGATAATATGTATCTACTACATTTTTGGACCTTTCCAAAGCCTTTGACATTGTAGAGCATGATAAACTCATTAACATCCTCTCCACCCTAAACCTTAGTAATTCTAGTATCACATGATTCCAAAGCTACCTAGCAGGGTGTCTGCAAGCTGTCCAGTGGCAAAACCAACTCACCCTTCTGCTCCCATTTCTCTTAGGGGTTCACAAGGCTCCATACTTGGACCTTTACTCTTCTCTATATTCCCCAACTAACTCAGCACTTCCACACCACATGCCTCTGTAGTACAATATACTTCCTCAGACATTGCAAAATGATGAAAAACAAGCCAATAAATACTACATGAAGCAGTCACATGATGCAAATCAGCTGGCTGAAACAAATCAGTAAACTAAAAAAAATATATATATATATATATATATATATGCATCCTCCACACTACAAGACCTCCATACCATTACCCCAGATTCATTTCCTTCTGTCGAAACATGGCTCACTAACTCACCACTCATTCTGAATCCCAACAAAACTAAGCTCCTTATCCCAATGAGATCCTCCTCAGCTTCACAGCCTTTTACCATTTTGTCCAAAAATAAAACTATGATCACCCCAGTAACACACACTGAACTACTTGGGGTAGAAATTGACAATAATCTGCAATTTGATATACACATAGCCCAAACCATCAAAAAGGTCCACAAGAAGCTATGTCTCCTATATAGAAACAAACAATTTCTAACAAGAAACACAAAAGCTACTATAGCCCGTACACACCTCTTATCAACTCTTCTCTATGTCTCCCCAGTACTGAACACCCTTCGCAAAACAGATTTAATCAAACTGGAATCCTGCTATAATAAAATAGCAAAGTTTGCAACTAATGCCTCCTAAAGGTCACATCACTGTCCATCTCTTAAACAATTGAACTGGCTTGAACTTCCACAGCTTCTACACTTTAACCAGCTAACCTTCATACACAAAATTCTCCATCAACCTGATAAAACCCCTGCTCTCCAAAATAGTATACTCCCATACACCAGTGCCAGATGTCTCCTCTCCAGTAAACTACACCTTCTAAATACTACCAAAGAAAGCAACCATGCAAAAAACTGGAAAATAAACAAACTACTAAAATAAAAGAAATGGCAAAAGACACTCGGCACTAAAAAACTCCCAACTGTTTATTAAAGTAAGCGCTTTCATATAGACAAATGTCAATACTTCCTCAGACATTGCAAAATGATGAAAAACAAGCCAATAAATACTACATGAAGCAGTCACATGATGCAAATCAGCTGGCTGAAACAAATCAGTAAACTAAAAAAAAAAAAAAAAATAAAAAAATATATATATATATATATATAATACCAGTATAAAAAATAACATCACAATAGCAATCCTAAAAATGAACCATTTACAAATAAAAAACTAAGAAGGAAAATAATTTATCTCATTAGGCTTCTTAGCTTCAAGATGCACGCTATAGAGCATACATCGTTCAACCCATGATATCTAAAAGCATCCAATTTGAGCTGCCATAAAAGCTTTCTCTGTTCCAGCCATAGAGATGTTGGTCCCTCTCTTATTTATACCACAATTTGATCTATAACTCGAAAGACAAAACTGTGGTCTAAGTTGTTTGCTACATGTTTCAAGGGCATTCTCTGTTCTATTATTCCTAACAGTATACTGATGCTCATCTATATACACTCTCTAAGTCTTCTATCAGTTTTGCCAATATTAAAAACTGAACAGCATTTGCACTTAGCCAAATAAATGATTCCTTTGGAGTTACAAGTATATCTCCCATTACAAACATATCTTGTGTCTTTAATCTGGTAATAGAGGTCAGTGTCTATTAATTTACAATAAGGGCAAGCCTCACATTTGAACATGCCCTTAATTCTAGGATTACAAACCATTCTATACTCCACATAGTTCTTTAAATTCTGCCCTCTTCTAAAAATAACGCTTGGTTTAGGTGGCAGTTTGTGTCTTACACTTTCGTCTGTTGTGATTAAATTCCAATTTTTACACACAATCTGCATCAACAAATATGCATCATTGCTGAACAAGGTAATAAAGATTAAGGAATAATCAGCAGAAGAATCAACATTGGTGACAATCGGATTAGATGTAGCTCTTCCTAAATCTGGTCCCTCCCACTTAGGATCATTCAAAATTGGTTTGAAATAACCTAGATTTCTTTTTGATATTACCTCATCAATCAAATTATCGATCAGAGGTTCTGGGTATCCATGTCTCAAGAAAAGGTTTTTCAAAAAATCACATTCATCTAGGAAGTCAGAATAACTGGATACCCTTCTGGCAGCCCTAACTAGCTGCCCTTTAGCTACAGCTTTTTCTGATGCTCAGGATGGGAACTAGAATAATGGAGGAAGGAATTAGAATAAGTCTCCTTCTTAAAAATGGCAGCCACATACTGTTGTCTACTTCTGTCCTTCCTTAAGCAGATATCCAAATAAGAAATCTCCTTCTTTTGAAATTCACTAGTAAATTTTAAAGATTCTGTAGTGTTATTCATATAGTAAACCAAATCTTGAAATACATCACATTTCCCTTTAAATATAATAAAAATATCACCCAGGTAAAGTGCATAAAAATAAATGGACTCTCGAAAGGGGTTATTATATAGGATAAATTATTTTTCCCAAAAGCACATAATGAGGTTAGCAAAGCTGGCCCCACAAGGGGACCCCATGGCCACCCCTTTAATTTGAACATAATAAGAGCCATGAAAAAAAGTTATTCATCAGAATAAGGTCCAAGAATTTTTGTACTAAACTCAGTTCATCGTGTTCAATACCCTTACTCATAAGGACTTGACTTGACTTAAGATCATGCGGGATAACGGTGTACAAGTCATTAACATCTGTTGTGGCAAAGTTATAATTATCGTTGTAAACCAATCTGTTAACATCCTCTAAAAAAGACCAAGAATCTTTACAAATCTGGTATTCATTGGTCAAGAATTTTTTCAAAACATGATCAACAAATTTAGCCATGGGGCATGTAATAGTCCGTTGACTATCGGACGAAGTGGAGGGTTTTGTAGGTCCTTATGAATCTTCGGTATACCAAAGATAACGGGGACCTGTGGAGCTGGAACAGAGAGGAAATTAAATAAATCAACAGAAATATGGGCTTCAATAAATAAATCATTTAAAAATGCCCTAATCTTTCTATATGCAGAATTTAAATCATCCAAAGAGACATTAGAATAACTGTAAGTTTCTAACATCTGTTCCATTCTAGATGTATAATGCTCATTACTCATTAGCACTATGCCACCCCCTTTATCATGTTTAGAAATTCTTACATCACTGTTCTTCAAAGCTTTCAACAAATCCCATTAGTCTCTGTCAAAATTATTACTTGAAGCATCAGACCTTTGTTTGAATAATCGTAAGTTCCTAAAATCAAACTTACATACACATTCAAAGACAGAAAACGTGGGATGAACCACAGGGTTAAATGTACTATAGACTTTAAAAACATTCCATCTATTAATACTGGAATCACCACTGCTCAAACCAAAAACACTTTCAAATTCAATTTTCAAATAAACTAAGATCAACAAGAGTTTTAGCTAAAACATAATTTTTAGAAGGTGCAAAAGTCAAGCCTTTGGACAGAATGTCTACCAAGGCAATTTCCACAGGGTATGTTGAATAATTAAAAACTTTAAAATCCCTAGTGGAATTGAAAATTATAGTTTATTGTCCTTATCTCAGTTAAACAGTTCAGTTAAAGTATTACTAGGCTCACCGAAAGAGATGAAAAGGGGGGATATCATCTCCTGGTCTGTCGACGATTCCAGAGATTCTTCCTCCTGTTGCCTCCTTGAGTGTGGTTCTGCTGGCCCCGATTGGAGCTCACTTGAAAATTTGGGGTATTAATTGTGCTCTTTTGGTTATTAGCTGCAGTTTGTATGCTCGTATTTTTTTGTATTTCTATTCAAAAGTCTCTCACTACGGCGAGGGCCCTCAGTCATTGATTCCTGGGTTACTTCCTCCATAGGCGGAGTTAGACGCATGGTATCATCACTCAAAGGAATCCTGTTGTTGGATCCACCCATAAAATTGTCTTCCTGCTGACTAGAACCACCTCATTGCTGAGAAGCAGGTGGTTTTGGATACGCAGTGCCCTTATTATAATCGTGCTCGTCTCCTTTCAATTTCTTAATTTTGGTTGCCCTGAGTTTATTAATGTGAGCATCGATGCTAGAAAAGATATGTACATAATCAAACTTATACCTCACAAAGTCTGAATCTGACCTTATAGAGGTATCTAATGCATTAATCTCCTTCTCTAGCTCACCAGTCTGGATAGAATAATGGTATATAAAACAATTCAATAAATCCAGACCTTGTTTATTAAACAAATTAATCAAATCCTTATGAAAAGGTGAACCCAGAATAAGCCCTGTAGGGTAACGCCAGCTTCTTAACCCTTCAGGCACTATATTACATTGAACACACTCACAGAAATAAGTTACTTCTAATTGTAATTTTTTCAGTTTGAAAGACTTAGCGTCTAAAAAATTCAGTTTAGTAGAAAGAAAGCAACCATGCTGGGAATTTACTCTTCTCCAACTATATTCTTAAAAGTTGGAATAAGCTACCAACCTTAATCACATCAAACAGCTCTACTGTACAATTTAAAAAGCTCCTAAGGTCACACCTATCAGACAACTGGCTATACCCCTGCAATACTCCTGGTTAGACTTTACTTAGTCTCACTGAAAATTGTCTTAAAATTAAAATTAAACAAACTACTGCTTCATTAGCATCAACTACATCTACAGGGTAATAGCCTTCTGTGTTACTAAATAGGAATTTGCTCAGGATGATGTATAATAAACTAGCTCAGGATGATGCATCATGTCAATGTTTTTCTTAAGAACTATATTTGTTATGTATTCTCATATTCTGCTATCAAACTAGATACCTCCTATAGGCTTGTTAACTACTGTCTGGTCTGTAATTATCACTGTTGTTTCAGCCATACACATTTGTGAATCTTGTATTTTTTTTCTCTGATATACTCTTTACTTTCTTATATGCTTATGTATATTTAACTTGTAGTTGTATTTTGAATTTATATTTTGAATTTATTGTTTTACTGGAGCCTTTTTCCCCAGGCATCCACTGAAAAAGGACCTGTGTCCAGATGGACTTTCCCGGTTAACAAATGTAAAATAAAATAAAAATAAAATATTAAGATGAATGAAAGAAATAGACTGCAGAAGGTCAATAAAACCCAAAAAGCCAGAAGTCTGATAAAACAAATGAACACATTAATTAGGACTCTCCATAGAGCTCCATGCAGTATAACAGAAGTAAACAGGATATACCTACTGTGCAGCTAAAATAATAACTGACAAAGTTTTATCACAAGAACACAGGGTAGTGAGGGAAAGAATTGGGAAAAATTGAATACCATCATGGAAGTATCGAATAGAGAAAACTATAAAGCAATTAAAGACAATAGGTGCCACTGTTATAAGACTATAGGAAGACGGAACAGATCAACAAACATACTAAGAAAGATAGACATAATAAAAGCAATGTGCAGTATTAGAACAGACCAGGATCTATCATGCAGTACCACAAATAAGCTAAAAATCTCAGCACAGGTGGAAAAACTTAAAAGATACACAGATAAATATAAAGGAAAAGTACAAAATAAGCAATTTATTGATGACCCAAAAAAGTTTTACAGAGAATTGGGAAACAAGGTAAAAGGAATTGAAAGAGGATCCTGTGGAACATAAAGATGCTAAATGGACAGAAGAAGCAAAAGAAAGAATTAGAAGTTCAAAGGATATTAAGTGGGATGAAGTAACAGTCAGAGAGATTGAAACAAAGTTAAGAAAAGGCTCTAATTAGAAAATACCAGGCCCAGATGCAGTACCTAACTTCTGGTTAACAGTATTAACATTTTGCAAGAAGATTTAGCTATGAGTAAGAACTATTTATATGCGCTCCCTGAACATATAATAACCTGGCTACCAACAGGAAAAACAATTCTCCTACTTAAAAGTGAACCTGCAAGCTACCCTAAAAACTATAGACCAATAACTTGTCTTCCGACGATGTATAAACTATACACTGGAATTGATCCTGACAGAGTTTATAGTCATTTATAAGAAAACTCAATTATGGCAATAGAACAAAAGGGCAATAAAAGAAAGTCATATGGAACAAAGGAGCATTTGTTGTTAAATAAAGTTGTAGTGGAGAACTGTAAAAAGGGGAAGAATCTAAGAATGGCATGGATTGACTATAAAAAAGCATGTGATAGTATCCTACATTCATGGATAAAAGAGTGCTTAAAAATGTATAAGATACACCCTACACTGATCAACTACATTGCAGTGACCATGAAACAGTGGCAGACCACTTTGCAATTAAGCCATGATAAAGGACAAATTATTATTCCAGTGATAAAAATTCAATGGGGGATATTCCAGGGTGACTCTGTCACCGCTGTTATTCTGTCTTGCCCGTAACCCATTAAGCTGTCTACTTAATAGCTTAGGACATGGCTATAATTTGGCTCCTAGAAAAAAACAAAGTGTAAAGACTTTTCATCTTCTCTTTGTCGATGATTTAAAACTGTACAGCTCAACAGATGAGGAACTAAAAGCACAACTGCATGTTGTCAAAAAATTTTCAGATGATATAAGAATGTCATTTTGTCTTGATAAATGTGCAAAATAACCTTTAAAGCAGAAAAACTGCAGCAACAAGAAATCCTCAGTTTGGGACAAGAATGTGATATAAAAGAACCTGAGCAAGGAGTGTATAAATACTTGGGAAGTGATGACAGATCAACAATAAAGCATGAATAAATGTGAATAAAACTTAGAAAGGAATACTTTAGAAGACTTAAATTAACCCTGAAAACAGCGTTAACATCTAGGAACAAAATCCAAGCTATAAACCGATTTGCTCTTTCTGAGCTAACTTACAGTTTTGGAGTGACTGACTGGCTGTTTTTGGATGCCATATCATTTTGTTTGTGACTGACTGGCCCCAAAATGTGTTGGATAGATTGAACAGGAAAACAAGAAGGATGCTTCATGTTCACCAAATGATTTATAAAAATCAGTGCATACCAATATTATTTATTCCCTGTTCTGAAGGTGGGATGGGCCTCCTTGAGATTGATTACATGTATAGATCTACAATCGTGGGACTCCACCCATCTGCTGACCTCGCAAGACACAAAGTTAGTGAAAGTTTTGAAATATAAGGAGAATAAATCTAAGATGACTTCTCTGCTTTAACTAGCAGAAGCATGTCGGCATCAAGCAGGAATGAAAATCAAACCAGAAGTGGATAAAAATCAGGCAGCAACTGAATGTGCCAAAAAGCAAAAGAAAGACTATAAGGCAAAGGACCAGATGAGAAGGCAAAAATGTGGAAAATGGATAATATATTTGCAAGCATAGAAAACATCTGGAAGTACCTCATGTTGATCAGGAATGAACACAGGAATGGCTAAGAAGAGGCAAATTCAAACCACGAGATGAAAGGTTAATATTGGCGGCCCAAGATAGTGGGCTACGTACATGTTGGTTTACAAAGGCCATTGAACATGTGGGAGAAACTGACAAATGTAGGTTTTGTAAAACTGAATTGGAGACAGTGGCACACCTCATTGCTGGTTGTGACATACTAATAGCAGATGGAGTGTATACTGAAAGGCATAACAACATGGCAAGACTGTTGCACTGGGGAATGTGCAAACATTATGGTACTGAAGTGGCTGAAAAACATTGGAAAGATGAGACACAAAGCATCATAGAAAATGATGAAGTCTACATCACATGGGATCACCCATTATCAACAGTTCAAAAAATAGATGCTAGAAAACTGGATATAGTCGTCCATGAAAAGAAGACAAAAGTAGCATTGATCACTGAAATCACCACACCCAGTGACTACAGTGTCTTGCATACAGAGAGACACAAAGCCATAAAATATCAGGATTTGCAGGTAAAAAACGAGAGCAATGTGGAAGAAAGATACCCACACAGCTCCAATAGTAGTAGGAGCAACAGGTCTCATAAAAAGAACCTACAATCATACTTAGATATGTTACCAATACACGTAACCCCATACAAATTGCAGGAGTCATTACTGGGCATATTGCGGGTGCTGCGAAGAGCACTTTTGGTTGACATCAAAGATTGAAACAATACTAATTTCATGAACTTTAATTGTACTTTGACTTAGGAATGGGGTCCATTCCCATCATGGTATTAGAAACCCCAAAAGACTTGGAGAAATTAAAAGGGAGAAGCACTATTATATTCATAAATTATCAAAAAGTATTCTAAAAACTAAGCCAACATGAGAATGAAGAAAGGAGATTCTGCTGACAGGGATGACTGCAATTAGGAGTACAGAGACCAGGAAAGAGGGGAAAGGAATGTATTAGAGAAAGCTGGTAAAGGAAACAAGGTATTGGGAGCAAATAACTAGAGAGAAAAGGTAATAGAGTGGGAAAAGGCCAAGAAGACATTTGGAGTGCAGGCTGCAGAGTGCCTTCATTATTAGGGATTGATAGATATAAAAATACAGGCAAAGAGAAAGGGATAGTACAATCTTAAGTGAAAGACCTATCCTGGTACAGGTTTAATTTATTTATTACTTATTTATTTGACATTTGTTAACTGGGTTAGTCCATGTGGGTTGCAGAGCTCTTTTTCAGTGGAGACCCGAGGAGAAAAGCTCCACAGATAAACAAATCCAAAAAGAAAACATCATACAATATTAACATACAAGTGTATATACACAGAAGAAACAGAATACAACGTACAACTGAACATGTTAGAATACATGAGGAATATTGAGAGTTTAAACAGCCATGGAATGGCTTTTTATTTGAATGTAGAAGAGAACCTGTTGCTAAGAAAAGGAATAATTAGTAGGGCATACAAAATACTGCACGATAATTATAGGAATCAATCAGAGGAGGTTAGAAAAGATTGGGAAGAGAGATTGGATCAGCAATTCACTAGAAAACAATAGGAGGACATAAGTATGGCTCCTAAAATATACAACAAAGTCTAGAAGTTTTAGAATTTTCACTTGAAAGTGTTTGCACAGGTATTTTTATACCCAAAGCAGACTCCAAAGAATTTTTCCTCATGTATATACAACTTTGGAGGTGTAATAGAGATGAAAGAGGTAACTGGGAATATGTATTTTGGGAGTGTAACTAGTTGGCAGACTTTAGAATTTCCCTACAGAGAACTCTTGTTAGAAATATTGAGTGAGCAAGTTGGTATAACTAAATAAATTATTTTTTTGATTTTTGAGCTGGGATACAGTATCTGAATTGCCTAGACATAGTAAGGCCTTGTTAAGTTTAATTCTGGTGACTCCCACACAAAAAAAAAAATCATGGGAAGTGAAGTTCAAAGTCTAAACCAGCTGTATTTGAAGAAGTGGATATGGTAACATAGATAAAAGCTTGCAATATGATCTTTAGAAAAGGGTAGGAGTAAATTACAGAGACAAAAATGGAAATCGTGAGAACAATATATGCAGAGTAATGTTTTGGAGGAGGGGCAAGGTTTAAGGAGAGGCAGGAATTGATCAATTTATGTAATGTTGGATTCATGATAAGCAGAGTGTATGTGATATATATATATATATATATATATATATATATATATATATATATATATATATATATATATATATATATATATAATGTTTGTAACTGAAAATGTCAACATGGTTTGTTTCCTTTTATACAAATGTATGTTTGCTTACGTACTATGTGATAATTCAATAAAGGTGTTAAACAAAAAGTGGTTGAAGAAATCACTTGTTTTCTGAGCCTTTCCAGTGCTCTAATTTTTTTATTGGGAAGATAGACAGGCTTGGACTGAGGATTACAGGGCCTTATTATGAGCAGTCAAAACAATTATGGAATCAAAGGATTCCATGACATTGAGGCCAGTCCTTGAAAAGCCAGATGGTTTTGATGGGCTTCTTTGGGAGTTTCACCACCATGTGGGGGTTCTTCAGTGCATTCTGGGCCGCAAATTGAACCAACTTGTAAAATGGATGAGACTCCCAAAAAGACAACACCAGACCAGAAGGCCCCAGCAGGGTCATCAAGCAGTAAGGGGAATTCAACCTTCTGGCCATCTCATATGCCCAGAATGGTAACTTTTGAATATTCTGTGTGCATTGTTTTACACTTTGCCTTTGCCTTGCTCCAGACATTGGAGGGGGAGAATCTGAAGAAAGCTGTGGACTGGACACACTCAAAACATCATTGAGAGGGAGGAGGTGGACAGTGGTGGAAGATGCTAAATGAGAACTCAAACTTACAGAGTAAATCAGTGCAGAGAACTCTCATGCAAAGAGGCATAAGGACTGTCAGTGATCTGATTCTCAAGCTTGGGACTGTTCATAGGTAGGTACTAGGCTATTGGCCCTAGGGCCTATATAAGCCTAGCCAAAGGTACCCTGGCTTTCGCCACCCAAGAAAATTATTTTCCTGTGCCACTGTCGAGCAGAGCCACAGAAGTGATCCCCGGGGTGAATTTCCTATCTCCCATCCAATCATCAAGATTTTTCTTGAAGAGTGCTAATGAGAAACTTTGTTTGATATAGATAGGTAGTTTGATCCAGAGTATGGGAAGTCTCTGGGACAGGAATCTATCCCTCCAGCATGTTCTGTTTATTGTGGTGATGAGGTTTAGGTCCCTAGAGCTTATAGCTCGTAGGGATTGGGATTTCTTTAAGTGGAGCATGTCTAAAAGCTCTGGGTTTGACATAGCTTTGTGTGTTAGGCAGAGATCGCCTCTGAGTAGGTGATATGCAACGGAGTAAAGCTGCAGTTTTTTGAGAAAGTCTGCATAGGGCATCTCTTTGAGGCCGGTAATCCTCTTTGTGAGGTATTTCTGTGGCCTTTCCAGCTGTTGTAGATGTCTTGTGAGGTACATACCAAAAGGGGCATTGTACTCTATAATGGGTCTAATGAGTGATGAGTAGAGGGGAACAATGACCTCTTTCTTCCTGGATGAGAAACCTTTTGTGATGAGGTGTGCCATGTAAAAGGATTTCCTGACTACTGTGGTGATGTGATTATCAAAGGAGAGACTACTGTCCACCTGTGTCCCAAGGTATCTTATTACACTTTTGGTGTTAAGTAGACTATCACCTATGTGGTAGTTCATGAGTTTTTTACCAAAAGGGATGACAATGCACTTTTTAGCATTGAGCTTGAGGCCATGGCTTTGACACCAGGCATCTGTCTCAGCGAGGCCCTTTTGTAGGATGTCCACATCTTTTGGAGTTTTGATTATGGCTCCTAGATTGCAGTCATCTGTGAACTTTGTTAGCCAAAGACCTTCTGTGTTGGCCTGTACTTCAGAGAAGTAGATACCAAACAGAAGAGGACCCAGGACTGAACCCTGTGGTACTCCACTTGTCACTGGTCTGAAGTTGGATAAGGGGTCAACTCTGATTAACTATGACCCTATGGCTGACAGGCCAAGGGACCTGACCTCAGCAATGAGCCCCATGTGATGATGCTAACTACATAATAAAGCCAGATACTGGCAAGCTGGAAATATCACCAAAAGGCCAACTACAGTAAAAAAAAGAGCTCTGAAAATCTGAGTGGAGTGAAACAGACTTCACGGGACCAGAATCACAAATAGTCAAACTGAGGCTGACAGAGTCAAACCCTGTACCCTTGACTACATGAAGCATTTAATTAAGAGCTTGTAGCCTTAATCCTATGCACCAACTCCCAGACCATCATCAACCACTTCATGTTCTGAGAAATCACAGAGAAATAGTCAGTCAGTAATGCCAGACATTGAATTTCATAGTTTTGTTGTTCAGAAAATGTATGTTGCTGCAAAACCTACTGTTCTGCTAACTTTCTAAGAGAGCTAGAGCTGTCTTGTAGTTCAGGCTCAGATATGCTAACAAACTACTACTTATAGTTAAAAGTACATGGTTTGAGCCCTTTCACCTCCATTTGCTTAATGTATGACCTTTTGCAAGTCACTAAAGCAGATAGTGCTTTGAGGTAACTGGAAATTTGAGCTAGACTCCTCAATGGTCCCCTGGACTACAAAGCCTAGTGAACCAGAATAGTTACGGTGTAAAGAAAGGAAAATTATTGCATTAAACAGGACCATCATCATATGAGCCATGTTAATTAGGCATGATCCTTGGTTATGTCGACAATGTGGTTATTTAGCTGTGAATAAACTGCAGAGCATGAAGTCTATCAGGTTTAAAGTTAATATTTTAACAATGAATACATTTCTAATATAGCTTGTTTTTTGCAGGCATGAAATGCACTGTGCTAGGGCTACAACAGTTTGCCTAGTACTTATTGCAGATGAGTAAGACTAAGAGCTGTTAAAGAGCTGCTTCCGTCAGGTCATCAGGGGTATAAAACATGCAGCTGATGCCATTACATCAGTTTTTCTTGCTCCAGATGTCAGGAGCCCCCAAAATAGGAAGCAATTACATGGTATGGAATACCTCCAGTAAAAATTAAATACCATTGCCATAAGATATAGGCAAAAAAGAGGATAGGTAGAAAGTATAGAAAAGTAAGGGGGCTGGAGGGAGGGTAATCAGGACTGCAACAGTGAATACATTCGAACATCTTAATTTATGGTAAGTGTACACAACTGTACTATGTTCTTCATGTTTCACTGTTGCAGTCATCACACTTGGGTTGATTCCCAAAGCTGAGGAAGGGTGGAGGCAGTCAAGAAGTATTAGGGCTGGCTAGCAGGCCTTGTAGGACTGCTGTAGCAAATCCAGCTCTGGAGTTAGAAAAGATAGGTAAGTGGTAATGCTTGGTGAAGGTGTGTACTGAGCTCCAGGTTGCAGCTTCCAGGGTGTCCCTGGTAGGGACTCCCCTGAGAAATGCTGTAGAGGTTGAGGTACCCCTAGTGGAATGGGTTCTGATCCCCCGTAGTGTAGCTTTTACATGGTGCTTGTAGCAGAAATGGATGCAGTGTGCTATCCATTTGGAGATGGTTTGCTTTGAAATGGCCTTGCCCTCTGCCCCTGTAGCAAAGCTGACTAGCAGCTAGTCAGATTTTATGAAAGGTTTAGTCCTGTCAAGGTAGAACCTAAGCTGTCTGTGCACATCCAAGGAGTGCAGGATCCTTTCCCCTTTATTCTGAGGATTAGGAAAAAAGGTTGGTAAATGGATGGATTGGTTTAAAGCCACACTGGATACCACCTTGGGCATAAATGATGGATTAGTCCTGAGGGAAACCCTGTCCGCATGGAAAATAATGAAGAGTTCCACAGCCATAAGGGCCTGTAACTCAGGCACTCTTCTTGCTGAAGTGATGGCTAGAAGTAAGGCTGTTTTCCAAGAGAGGAATTTTAACTCTGCTGTAGCCGCAGGCTCAAAAGAGGGAAGCGTGAGCTTCTCTAGTACAAAGTTAAGGTCCCAGGTGGGAGTGGGAGCTCTCCTCAGGGGTCTTAAATTGTTAGCTCTTCTCAGGAACTGTTTGACCAGAGGGTGAGAGAAGAGGGGTGGGCTCAGTGTAGTAATGAGCTGAGATGGCAGAGGCATGAATCTTAATTGATTAGAAGGATAGACCTTTGTGGAACAGCTCTGCTACATAATCTAGGATTTGAGGTAAGGTGGGCACAGCTGTGTCCTTTCCTTGAGACTGGCTCCAAGAACAGTATCTTTTCCACTTTTCTGAATAGGATTTCCTAGTACTAGGCCTCCTGGCCTCAAGGATGACATCCAGCACTTGTTTGCTGAGGGCTGCTGGTGATGTATTCAGGGAATAAGCCAGGCTGCTAGGTTTAGGGTTTGCAGCTGATGCAAAATCTAGCTCTCCTGCTTGAACAGCAGAGAGGGGGCCTGATGCAGGTGCCAGGGTGGCACTGTTGTCAGACTGGGTACCAGTGCTGGTGTGGCCAGTCTGTTGCAATAAGGATTGCCCTTGGCTTGTCCTGTTTGATCTTGAGTAGTACTTTCAAGAGGAGGGGCAGAGGGGGAAAGGCATAGATTGAGAGGTTTTCCCATGTAAAGGATAGGGCATCCACTTTCCAAGTTTGGCTGTGGGGAGTTCTGGTGCAAAATGTGCTCAATTGATGGTTTTGGGGGGGGAGCAAAGAGGTCACCTCTGGTGTCCCCCACCTGTTTATTAGAAGCTTGAATGAGTTGGGTTCCAGTTTCCACTCGTGTGTGTCCATTAGATTTCTGCTTAAGTCATTTGCCAGTGAATTTTGTTTGCCTGGCGGGAATTGAGCTTGCAGGTGCACTTGGTTGCTCAAGGCTGTGTTCCACAGAGCCATGGCTAACCTGCAAAGTGGGTAGGAATGAGTCCCCCCTTGCCTGTTTATGTACCACATGACTGTGGTGTTGTCTGACCTTATCAAGAGTGGTCCTGGAAGGATAAGATATTTGAAGGCTGTCAGTGCATTCTGTACAGCTAACATTTTTTTTTGATTGATAAGCAAGTGCATTTGTCCTGGGCTCCATTTGCCTTGAATGCATTTGCCTGCTATGTGAGCCTCCCATGCATAGTCTGATGTGTCTGTTGTCAGGGTTTGGGCGAAGTGGGGGGGTTGAGTGAAAGGGAGTCCCTTGTTGTGGTTGCAGGCCTCTGCCCACCAAAGGAACTCTGTCCTTAGGAAAGGAATTATAGGAATCACTGTTTCCAGGTCCTGAGAATGTTGACACCAGAGACATTTTAAGTACCATTGAAGTTTCCTCATATGCAGTCTTGCATATGGAATTAGGAAAATGCATGAGGCCATGAACCCTAGGGCATGCAATATTTTTCTTGCAGATAGCTGGGTTTGGGCGGCCAGTAGTTTGAAGTAATTTGTCAAATAAACCTGCTTTTCTGGATTGAGGAATGCCTTCTGGGAAGTTGTGTTCAAGTTTGGTCCCAGGAATACAATTTTGTGGCTGGGTACCGGATGTGATTTATTTTCATTGATAGTATACCCCAGAGAAGTTAGGATTCTCTTTACAAATGTCAGGTGCTGAAGTAGCAGTCCTTGACTGTCCACCTGAATAAGGCAATCATCCAAGTATGGGTAAATTTGAATGTTTCTCTGCCTGCAGTATGCAATGGCTGGAGCCAGGCACTTTGTGAATACCCTGGGTGCAGCAGATAAGCCAAAGGGAAGTGCAGAGAACTGATAGTGCATTGAGCCTGCCCTGAAACGTTGATATTTCCTAAAAGATTCCCTTATGGGGATGTGCAGATAAGCTTCTTTTAAGTCTAGGGTGACCAGCCAGGAGTCCTTGGCTAGCATAAAAAGCAGCTGTTGTAGTGTAAGCATTTTAAACTTTGGTACCACCAGGAAGGTGTTGAGAATTGACAGATCCAGGATAGGGTGCCAAGAGTCCTCTTTTTCTGGGCACCAGAAACAGTCTGGAGTAGAAACCCTGTTCCCTTTGCTCTGTTGGAACAGGGTGAATAGCCCTGATACTGAGAAGAGAAAGTACTTGCTTTTGAGCCTCTGCCCACTTGTTTGGAGAAAGGTCTGGCAATCTGCTTGGAATTGGCAGTGAGAGGAAGTGGAATCTGTATCCCTAGTATACAATGTTTAAGACCCATTGGTCCTGGGTAATGTATTCCCAGTTTTTTGCATGCAGGGCAAGGTTTCCTCCTAGGGGTGCAAGTATTGGAAATGGCTGGGAAGGATGAAGGACAAGTCATTGTGAACTTTTTCCATAAGGGGGTAGCTTACCACTCCCTGTTTTTGAGGTGGGAGCACTCCATTGTTTAGATCTGTGCATACCCTGAGACTGTAGTCTTTGTGGGCTGTTGCCCCTGGGTTTGGAATGAGAAGGCCTGGGAGGGACTGAAAAGGGCCATTTTTTGAGGGCCAATGCCTACTGAATCTAGGTGGCTGTACCTGTAAGAAATCTTTAGCAGTTTGCATAGAGTTAGCTTTTTTCCTCCATCTTTTTAAGAACTTCTTCTGCTTTTGTGCCAAACAAAAATTTTTGGTTTAATGGATCATCTAGTAATTTTCCTTTGACATGGTCTGGCAAGATTTGTTCCTTCAGCCAAGCATGCCTTCTCAGAACAGACCCAGTCACAGCAGCCCTGCAAGATGCTTCTAAGGCATTGAAACCACACTACAAAGTATGTTTACCAACTTGGTTTGCAGAATGCATTAGCTCTTGTAAATCTTTATTTTCTGCACAGTCAGGAATCAACAACATTTTTTGTTTAATTAGTTCCATAATATGCTGCTGGTACTTCAACATGTGAAACTGGCAATTTAAAGCCCTGATGGCAAGTGTTGCAGAGGTATCTACCTTCTTACCCTATTTGTCTAAAGCCCTAGAATCCCTGTCTGAAAGGGTAGGGTTTTTGGCTGTAGTAGCCTTAATACCTTTAGGTCCCTGGGAAATGGTCTCTGGACCCACAGTAGGATTTTTAAAGAGAAATTTGTGAGATTCAGGTACTCTATAGTACCTGTCAAGCTTTCTAGGAGCTGGAGGTAAAGTATCAGGGGTAAGACTTGATTCCATGAAGACATCATCTACAATATCCAGGACAGGGGGTATAGCTGGAGACCTGTGCTGAGGCAAGTCTAAAAATTCCCCGAGTCTCTTTTTGGACTGAGAGTAATTCTGGCATTCCCAGTGGAAATGCTCTCTTAGGGTATGCAAGGTTTCATCGAAAGAAAAGTCCTCTGGAAGGGAGGCAGAGGGAATGGAATCCTCTGCATTTGAATCCTCATAGGTGGATAAGGGTATGTCCTGGTAATTAGAGGGGTCAGAGTCATTGGACTCATGGTCTGTAGAATCAGAAGGAAAATCAATTCTTTGTCTTTTAGAGGGGGAAGGCTGGCTTCCCCTAATTAAAGTAATAACAGTCATTCTAAGCATTTGTTGCTGAGGCATGGGAGCTTGAGAATGCACTTTGGTCATCGGTTTCCTAGGCGTAGTGCGAAATCTGGGCCTGAGAAATTTAGCAGTTTTAGTCAAAAATGAAGTAGTCGGTTTAATAAGAACATTGGAAGGTCTGAATACACCCTCAGAAGCCGTGCCTGCACAGCGGCTCCAGACCCATCCAAGGTAGAGACATCCACAGGTTCCATAGTCGAAGAAGCATCTCGCAGCATACCGGACTCCAAATGGGTCTCAGTAGAAGCCTGCAAATCAGTAGAAGCAGGTGTCAGGGGCTATGAAAGTGCCTCACTGAGTACCAGCGGACTGGCGACTAGCTTAACGGAAGCATTGTCGGCAGTTTTGGACCTATGCATTCTGTCTCTGTTTTTATCCTTACGTTTTTTTGGGAGATCGGTAGTTGAATGGCTTAACAAAGCCATTTCAGAATGCAGAGAACGAGAACAAAAGAATTTAGTGACAAAGATAGCCCGACGATGAATATTTCGGGCGTTGAATAAGACACAAAACCAACAGCCAGGAACGTCGTGGTCTGGGCCTAAACAAGTGACACAGTAAGAATGAAAATCTCTGTGAGGTATTTGCTTTCCACAGGCATCGGTTAGAGCCAGAATAAAGGATCCCCAATGGGGTACTTAGCTTTAGAAGACTTCCGGTTGAAACTCGAAAAAAGTACAGTTTTGTACCTACCATAAATGTAGATGTTCAACCTGCAAAACAGCCGTAGCAATAAGAAATGCAAAGAAAAAGTAGAGTTTAGAGTGAAGGTGGTTGCCTAGAGAGAGTCCCCAGCTCCATGGTTATAGAGCCACCCAAAATAGAAATAAGTTGCAGTGGTATTAGAAGCCGCTATGAAGCATGATTAGAAATGAGGTTGAGTAGCTATAGAAATAATATCCAAATGCAATATGCTTGAAACTTAAATGAAACCTAAAAATTGCAAAAAAAAAATGCACAAACAATCCACTTACAAATACCAAATGCAAAACCACAAAAAACAACTGAAAACCCTAAAAAGCAAACAAATTAGGTGTGCTTACTAGTGGACTACTGCCTGTACATCTAAAAAAATCCAAAATTCCTTGGGAAATAAAAAAAATCTCGTGCAAAATATTTTGTTTAATAAAAAGTTCCACTAACTACTAGCTTAACTGATAAACAAACAAAAAAAAAATTACAAAAAATCCTTGAAACCCTAAAGGCAAATAAATAGTAAAAGGGCCAATACGTATCAGGACTCAAAAAAAGCAAAACCCTTCACTTTTCCCATCATTCCAAAAAAAGTGCAGAAAAAAAGGTTGCAGTCAGGTTTTCAGCACTAGTCAGACAAGGTTGTAATCAGAAGTAAAAGCAGGGTAATGGTGAGTATTGAGGGGAAAGCTAGAGAAAAGCCAACTGGGGCCATAAGCTTTAAAAGGGCAACAAAGCTTGAACAAAGGATCTTGGCCATGAGTGGAAATTGTCTTCACAAGAGCTGCAGCATGAAAGAGAAGTACAAAATGGAAGAAAATGAAGAAAGACAAAAAATTCTTCAGCCCAATCAAAAAGGAGTAGCTGAGAAACAAAAAATTAGCTCATATTTGAATGCCTAAAAATTGCTAAATTAAAAACAAAAAAAAACTTCCATTTTTTCAATTGTACTTCCAAACTTGTACTCATTCAACACTTGTTCCTTAATCAGGAACAAAACTTGTTCACTGAAGAAAAGTTGAAATGTAAAGGAAGTTAGATGAGTGCTGTATTCTTTTGACATTGAGAAGAGCTTCCATTGAGTAGATGACCATGCTTGATTGGTGAAGAGAAGATGTGGTAAAGGTTCAAACCAGATGGGCTTACCAGACTCCTCTCCTTCCAGTACAGGTTACCAAGATGCGAGATAATGGCTACCAAAAAACAACCTAGGCCCTGGCTTGTCTTGTCTTTAGGAGAGGACTGAAGAGGAGAAGCAGGCATGGTGGGAAACATTAACTGTGGAAGATTTCACAAGATCCATGGAAAGCATCCACTGAAACTCTTTTGGCAGAAAACCCAATTGTGATGAAAAACTTTGGAAGTGGTTGGTTTCATCCATGGCCTGTCCATATGACACTGTTTCTTTCATAATCCGAGGAGAGTCCTGCAGGTGCAAGCTCAAGTCATCCTTGACAAGTTTCCAGATCTGCTTAAGATCCATTGTGCTCTGTGCGGGCCTTGCAGTTTCATGATTTAGCTGCAGCTGAGCTGAGGCTGTGGCTGAGCGCAGTCTCTGCCTGCGCTGTTCCTTGCAGCTGTAGAGCTTGTTTGTTGATGTACCACATGTTTGTTGAGGATGTTGTGTTGCCTGTTAGCTGCTGGAAAAAGAAATCACTGAACCACTTTGATGTTACTGAAAAATACATGACAGCCAATGTTAACATAAACCCACCTAGTCTGGCAGGCCTACATGTTGTAAAGTCACTGTGAATGGCACTGACTTTCCATTCAGGCATGCTGATATGGTTGTCTGTTAGTCTGGTGGCCTCTCTGGTTGAATCTGGAGACTTCTGGTCAGTTAGACTGAACCTATGAGCCTAACATCTTTTAGAATCTCCCAAAACAATTATTTTGAATGCAGTGTCCAAACAAAGTGGGTATCCTAATGTCAGTTAATTTTTTTGACAGTTTGAGATCTTTCATATGCAGTTTGGCATTGGGAAGCATCCACACATTGTCATGCACCCACACATGAACATGAAGTTTCTGACTGTCTTTTGCCAGAGTACTGCAGTCAGCCCGAGTCAGTAGAGGTTGATGAGGTCCGTTGTGAAAAGAAAATTTTGTTCTGTTTGCTGAAGAAAGCATTCTCACTCACATGCAGTTTACATGAAAGCACATTAGCAATGACTGGACTTAGACACTAGACCCAGACCCACTGTCTTTAGCACTGCTATCACATATTCCAGCACTGCTAAAACATATTCCAAATGCTGAAAAAGGTCTTCCTTTTCTGAGCCAGAATCAGGCAGTTGTATTCCTTAAGATAGATTTTGGCTTAACTGGAGCCAGAACTTTTGTGAATGAGCTGGAACCAGTAGATAAGCCAAAAGATGAATGAAGAGAACTGATAATGGGCAGAGAGAATGAAAAGGCGCAGATACTTCCTGCAACTTAGTCTGATAGGCACATGAAGGTAAGCCTCCAAGGTAAGCAAGTTACCATATAAAGTTCTTTTCCAGTGATCTTTCCCCAGCTGAGGTAAACTCTTTTAAAGCTGCAAATTTTGAGATTGGGAATATCCTGTGATAAGTGTTGAGGATAGATAAATCCAAAATTGGTTTTTTGTAGGTACTTTTACACAGGAGGAACAAAAAGGCCCTTTCTGGCACAGGAAACCCTGAAATGCCCCTATTTTGAGTAACAGAGAAATTTGCTTGTGTTGCTCTTTTTTTCTTTGTAGAGGAGGAATGTCTGCCATGCTTGAAAGGAGGAGTATGGGAAATAAAAACTGTAAACGTGGTGGTGAATGATATCCACCCATCTCTGTCTTGGGTAATTAAACCAATTTTCTTTGAAAAGTGCAGACTGGGAATCATAAGAAGGATATCAGAAACATGAATCCTGCAACTCTTTACACCAATACCTTCCCCCTACCAGAGCCACCCTTAGACTTCAATTGTGAAAGGAGATAATTTTTTTATTTTTTACGTGGACTGGCAATTCAAGCTCCCTCATGCTAAAGTGGAAGAAGTATACACCTTCTTTCCCCCATCTATCCAAAGCCCTTGCCTACTCTAAAAAGATTATTATGAGCTTCAGGCACCTATAATACCTATCCGTTTAACTGGGGCAGGAGGCAAAGAATCAGGTCTTGTAACAGTAAAGTCTCCCTGAGACAACCTGGCACAGTCTCTTCTTCTTCTCTATAGTTTTGTTTTAAATCTAGCACAAGCGACATCAACAACGTCGTGCTCAGGCCCTAAACAAGGTATACACAAGGTATGGTAATCCCTATGAGGTAGGTATCTGTTTCCAGAAATACAGTTATTCACTTTTTTTCTGATCATCGTTTTAAATACTGAGGCAAAAAACAAAATATTCCCCACGGGTACTACTTATAACTTTGATTCGGTCTGAAACTCCGACTTCAGAAAATTTCAGACAGCGGACTACCCAAGTGTAAGGACTGCAGCAATGTGAGATGAAGAACATCGAAAATTTCAGGTAGCGGCCGACCGGCACTTGCGAACTGCTTCTGTTTCGGGCTCCTGCGTGGCAAGAAAAGCTGATGTAATGGTGTCGGCTGCATGTTTTATACCACCCCTGACGACCTGACATCATGGAAGAGGCGACAGCATCCGATGTGGAAATCCCAAGACTCTGGTATTTGAACCGACTGAGGGCTATCTGCAGGAAAATAACCCAAGTGTGATGACTGCAACAGTGAAACACGAAGAACATCAATATATCATTATCAGCCACTCAGATTGATCAGACCTGTACTGAGTGATGTCAGAGATGATCGCAATTCTTGATGAAAGGGAAGACGTAGGGAGGTATAAAATGAGATATATGTATCCTGCAAGCATGTAAGCCCCCCCCCCAAAGAAAGATTAGGTTTTATGTACTAATGTTTCTGATTTTTTTTTTGTATGACTTGTGGGTTGCTGCAGAATCTATACTGTCTTTAATTATTTTACTTACATGCATAGCTCGAAAGACATGCATAGAATGGGCATGCCTTAGTTGAAGGTTGGGCATCGAGCTGGCACCTCGGCACCAGTAAAAAAAATCTACTGCCAATCATTAGTGGACCAGAGTTCCGCTGTGGCGACCCCTAACTGGGAAAAGCCGAAAGAAGAACTAAAAAATAATTCATAACTAGACCTTGATTGTGCAATATATTCTAAAGATGTTGCATTTTAGTAATATATTTTTGTAGTACCTTTTTTACAGCCTCCAGTAACCGTGAAAAGGTTGTGAGCCATCAGGTCATTTAGCCTGCGTTATTTGGAGTATTGATCAGAACAGTCTGATCCTTAGCATCCATTATGCAGTCATGGTTAATTATTACTGTTATCTGCAAGATCAGATTTTAAATATCTGCATTTAATTAAAAACTATTATTCTGTGTGTCAGTTAGCACAGAAGACTAAAGCTCTGACTTGTTAATGATTCTTGTACCAAGTGTGTAGGGTTTGAAATTTCCACCTTCCTTTTTCTACTGTGTGACCTTAGCAAGTTGCTTTAATCAGACAGTGCTTTGGAGCAACAAGGAATTTAGACTAGGCTCTTCAACAGACTCATGGGCTGCATATCTAGTAGCTATTTTATGAACCTATGCTTGCTTTCTCTACTGCATAGCTGATCTAGTTCATGAAATGTGATGACAGCTGCCACCAAGGGAGGAAGAAAACAAATGCATAGAGGATTGGAATTGCTACAAAATACTTGTGTTTTTTGCAGGGGGGAAAGCCCCTTGCACCCCCCAAAACATATATATAGTAACTCCACAGTCACACTAACATGAAAAATGGGGAAATTCCCCCAAAAAGAGCATCACTGCTGGCACACCATTTTTACACTGATTTCCTATGGGGAACTCTGCTCATCGATGGGTTGAAAGCTCCAGCATTCAATCTTCATCCACTAAATGGTTACCAATTATGGTAATATCAGCACACCACTTTTTTAATGCAACATTGGTCATTTATTCTTAAAAGGCAGAAGGCACTGCATTTGAAGATGAGAGTGGACATTCGTGGATTATAATGACAACAGTCTGAGTGTGGCCTTTTATGACTGAAATGTTCTGAAATTGGTACTTTTGCCATTATCAATTAATACAGTTTGTTTTAGAGCTTACTAGTAAAAAAATCTTCAGAATTACAAGTTTAAAACACAAACACACACTAACAAATGTTGCTGTATTAAACAAGAAATACAATGTAAAATAATCAGGAAGGTGAATCAATAAAAAAACACATGCATTTGTGCATGGCCCTAAAAAATGTGTGCTATGGGAATATACTTTGAAAACAACACTGGGCACAAGATGCACTTAATCCACCATTGAATAGTGGCAGTTTATAACAGGTAGCATACTTCTCCAGTGAGTCTACGACAGAAGACATTCCACAATAGAATCAACACCTAACGGGGACAGAACACATAAAGCTGTACTGTGTAGGAGTGGTGATGCCTAAAACAGCTACTGAATGACCGATTTAAGTCTTCTAACAGGTGACCCCGCAAGTGATATTCCGCAAACTTTCTCAGCAAGCATAGTGTTTCAAAAACATTGTCTGAAATCATGTAATGTTTTGCAGTTTGAAAGCTTCTGAACCATTACAACCTAGATACTGTCCATGCACACAAGGTTGCTCAGTTCCTAGGATGTTCTTGGAATGGTTCAACAGCTGTTTTAGTGTAACTTCAAAGAATTTCTGTGATGCAGGGAAAACCTGTAGAACTGCTGAAATGCCTTATCCTGCTGTTACATACACATTATTACAGGACATGATAAAACCCCCAGATATCCCAGATGATATACTTAACTACTGAGCCTTCACTACAATTACAGCGGATCTAGATCATAGGGCGTATTAGCTGCTCTCTTTTGTGTCATTTCTAAATTACCGCTGACTTACACGTGACACTGCCTTCAAGAGAGGATCCACAGCACTGATTTGAACTGGAGTAACACTGTCACCCTTTCTAGTAGTGCTCATCTACACATGTAGCCATCCATCCAGCTTTCCCTCTACGTTATATGCAAGTGTTTTCCACCATGACTTCAGCAATGATGACCAAAGATCCTTTGTGCATTAATCATTAACACCTTTACATCTGAAAAGTCAACTTCAGGATTTTTTTAACATCTAGGTAGTCATCCCAATTTTTTCAGCTATAACAGGCTATCAGATAAAAAAATATGAAGCACTTCACTACAAAAAATGCAAATCAGCACTATCTGTCCGTAGCCTCAATGCCATGATGTCCCTCCCACACAGGCACATCATGGCATTGAGGCTACACAAAAAAACCTGGACTTCAGTCACCCATTATCTCGTAGTTGCACTTCGAAACACATTTAACATCCAAACACACTCTCTATCTCTTATCTCACAAAGAAAGTAAGTACTCATTATGATTAACCTTACCCTTAAGAAAAAGAGAGACAAACTTTTGATTCATCTAACAGCTATGCTTTCTAGCATTTGCAAAGGAAAAAAGTCTCTTAATTTGCAATACAAATGTAATAGTTGTACAGTGCTGATGTTCAGGTGTCTGTTATATTAACCCCTAGCTATAGCGCAACCTTGCATGTAACACTATTCACAATTCTATCAAAGTTAGTTCTAACACAGTGTGTGGAATTTTATAAGTCGAATAAGGGTGTACAAATCAATAAACCATAGTACTATCTAACTTGTATTTTTGTTTGCAGTTAAAGTTCAGCAGACTATCAAAACAGAGTACAAAAAGGATAAGGTCAGCGTTTGTAAAAACATGAAATAGATCAAGGAGCAATAGGCTGAACAGGTTATACAAACTGCAGTTAATGTACAAAGTACCAGCAGTAAAGGGAGCAGATGATAAAAAAACTCAGTAGTTAAACAAATGAAACCTCCTTGCATGCTGCAAGACTGAAAATGGCGTGGAGGAGGGGCCCTCCTTTTACACAAATTAATATGATGAGTAGAAATTTACTGTCTACCACTTCAAAATGTGCAGCATTAGTAAAGGCCAGAGTTTTGATCAGTTTAACTTTACTCACCTTTATGCTAAAACCTCTGTAATGCAGTTAATTTTCAAATACTGATTTCAAGTGAGTATCAGAAACAAGCATTTTCAGTGAAGAACTCCTTCTAACATAATCACCAGAGTTCAGTCAAGTTTGATCACAACACGGTTCAACAGAAAACGACCACTATCACAACCTCTCAAGATTCATTGCCTGGAAATAACATGCTGCATGTTCTGCAAACGAGAATATCTCTTGAGAATATGCTTCAGTTCCATTTTACTGGAATTACCTGACAGTTTCCATAATGCTGTGGTGTTTGCAGCCTTCGATGAAAGAATTTGATACCCTCTGCCTATTATTAGTCTAAAGTAAGAGTTTTCCTAAATGGAATACAGCAACGTCAGATTCCTCAAAATCCAGAACTTCACTCTGCCACAGTGAATGCGCTGCCTTGGTTTTTGTATTCATTGATGGCTTTAAAAAGTATTTTCTTCTGTATTTTTATTTCTCGATTTAATAAATGTATCATCATTTCTTTGACATGGTACAGAGGGCTAGCACCCGTGTGCACATACAGTTACGAAGTACGTTGTGAAGTATAAAATACAAGTGACGGGAGGGGAGATCTTATAGTAGCACAAAAAGGCCATCACCTGTGTGCAGGTACAGTTATGCAGTACTTCAAGAAGCACAAAATTCAAACTGGGGTCTTATAGTAGCAGACAGGTCATCTCCCTTGGGCAGGCACAGTTATACAGTACTTTCTGAAGCATAAAATACAAATCGGGGGAGGTCTTACAGTAGCAAGCAGAGGGACCATCTCCTTTGTGCAGGTATAGTTACGCACTACTTTGAAAGTCACAGTATGCAAACCTGTGGGCTGTTTCACTACTTGCAGATGTCATTTTTGCCCCTAAGAGTGGTTACTCCATTCCTAGTTGGAACTAAGTGTGCAGAGCAATGAAATAAACCCATAGCTGGCTAAGAAAAATGTTTACACTCAGAAGGTTGGAATAAAAGATCTGGGGTGGAGTGGAATGGTCTAGGCTAAGTGGTGAGGAATATCAAAAATCTGATGTTAACATACTCTGCAGGGTGAGATATGATTTACAGCAAAAGTGCTGAAAAAGTGGGGCTGCCATCATAAAAATGTTACAAAAATGCTCAAGCAATATGCAGATTACACAAGCATTTCTACTTCACAGAAGACATCATTTGTACTTTGCTTACTTCTGTGAGACTGGATGCCTATGGATAAGGCCCGGCATTTCATTCACAGAATTAAGGTTATGAACTGTTACCAAACGGCTACTTGTAGTCCAGGGTTTTGATTTTTGTCAGCCTCTATTCATCTACTGTATGATTCTAAGGAAGTCATATCACCAGATAGTACCCCGAGGTTGAATCTAAAAAAGGTTTGTGTAAATCTGCACTCTACTCCAGCTAACAAATACAAAACAGACAGACAAATAACCTAGCTTTTGAGCAACAAGTGTCCAAGGTAGTAAGAAAATATTTCTATGTTGTTCAACTTATAAGCAAGGGCATGGCATCTAGATCCAGAGAGGTCAACATAGCACTGTACTCAGCCATCATCAGACCCATCATAGAGTATAATGCCCCCTTCGGTATGTACCTAACCAGGCACATGCAACAACTGGAACATCCATAAAGGTTTCTTACAAAAAGAATACAGGGAGTAAACACTACTAGAAATTCAACCTTGGTCTGGCTCCTATATCATTTGATGGACAGAGGCAGTCAGCAAATTACCTACTACATAAATCAAATTTGCAGGTCATATTTGGGTTGCACGGCTAGGCTTATAAGCACCCTAGTGGTTGTTAGCCTAGTATTCACCTATAAGGTAATACACAATGTTCTTAGGAAAGTGTTAGAAGGCAGGAAAACTTTTCAGTGAATACCATTAAAACACAATGTGTAAAGGAGGCCTAGTTTCTGATTCTTCATCATCATCATCATCCTCTTTCGGCTTTTCCCGTTGGGGGTCACCACAGCGGATCATCTCTTTCCATTTCTTCCTATCCTCTGCATCTTGCTCTGTCACAGCAACCGCCTGCATGTTCTCTCTCACCACGTCCATAAACCTTATCTTAGGCCTTCCTCTATTCCTCTTACCTGGCAGCTCCATCCTTAGCATCTTTTTCCCAATATACCCATCATCCCTCCTCAGCACATGTTCAAACCAACGCAATCTCGTCTCTCTTGCTTTGTCTCCAAACTGTCCAACATGAGCTGACCCTCTAATATACTGATTCCTAATCCTATCCATCCTCGTCACACCCAGTGCAAATCTTAACATCTTTAACTCTGCCACATCCAGCTCTGACTCCTGCCTTTTTGTCAATGCCACTGTCTCCAACCCATATAACATAGCTGGTCTCACTACCCTCTTGTAGACCTTCCCTTTCACTCTTACTGGTACCCGTCTGTCACAAATCACTCCTGACACTCTTCTCCACCCATTCCACCCTGCCTGTACTCTCTTCTTCACCTCTCTTCCACATTCACCATTACTCTGAACTGTTGATTCCAAGTATTTAAACTCATCCACCTTCACCACCTCTACTCCCTGCATCCTCACCATTCCTCTACCCTTCCTCTCATTTACACACATATATTCTGTCTTAGCCCTGCTGACCTTCATTCCTCTTCTCTCTAGAGCATATCTCCACCTCTCCATAGTCTCCTCAACCTGATTCCTACTCTCACTACAGATCACAATGTCATCTGCAAGCATCATAGTCCATGGGGCCTCCTGTCTGATCTCATCTGTCAACCTGTCCATCACCACTGCAAATAAAAAAGGACTCAGAGCTGATCCTTGATGTAATCCCACCTCCACCTTAAACGGATCTGTCACTCCCACTGCAGTCCTCACCACTGTCACACTACCCTCGTACATATCCTGTACCACTCTTACATACTTCTCTGCCACTCCTAGTTTCTGATTACTCTGGATAAATCTTTACCATATGCCTCTTAATACAACATATATCCCATAGCTTATCCTATTCAGGATGAAAAACATATCCCCAAGCTTCTGCAACTGTGAAGAAATAACACATTTATAAGTATATTCTGTGCTCATGTCCCAGTGTTTATTCCCAGAGATGAACACAATCGTAATGTTCTTGCTTTGTAGGAGGGGAGATGCCTACATTCTCTCCTATATGCCACAAACTGTTCCACCCATTGCTCCTACCATTTTAAGTAAGTCCAACATCACCCCCCCCCGCAAAAAAAAAGGTGGCAATCTTTCCTGTGGTAAAATCAATACATTTTAATGAAAACAGCATTTTTTGTTTGAAAAGGTCCAACAAGTTCATCTTCAATCACTTGGATGACAATTGGCCATGCGTGTGATGTAGTCTGGTAATTGGAAATTTTAGTACAGTTTAAGGAGACATATGAGCAGTGTACCCAGCCCACTCCCAATCAATTCACTACTCTGAAATTTTACTTAATGCACAATAAGTTATCCTTCACCACTGGCAGTTCCATAATATAACTACTAAATATTGTTCTTCTATAGGCATTCATGATGGAACACACAGTCACAAGAAATGTACTCATATTTTGAGACAAAGATGATATCTGCTTAAAAATAGGTATAAGTGCCAAACTACTGTTTAGAAATTGCTTTGGAAAATAATGGCTTCATTTTTTTGGGTTTTTGCTCTTCTGGAACACCTGCCTTTAGATCCAACTGGCCCATTTCTCCACTGGGGTGAGAGGAAGGCATCTCCGAGCTATGGGATAGTCCTACAACCCATGTGTTCCTACTGAGAATAACTAATTAATTCATTCCCTCCCTCTGCAGTGAGAGCTGGAAGATAAGGAGTGGGTCAACTTTCAGGTCCAATGGAGTGCCCCCCCCCCCCTTGGAGCTGCACTTCTGTGGGAAGCACACCTATGAACATTTAACTTTCCTGGCCAATGTGCTTGGCACCAAGGTAGCATGAGCTCAGAAGGCCCATGGTCCAGTGTGGGCAGCACCTAGTGCTCCCTTCTAGGTGTCTGCCAAGTGCGAAGCCAACCACCCTGATGGGCAAACTAGCAGTGCTGCTCACGCCTTCTCAATCCAGTTTTTCCAACAAAACAACCACTAACTAAACCATGACTGTCTTGTTCATAGTTAGGGTTTTATCTCGCCATACTACACAGCATGAGCCTAATGCTTTAGTTCCTACTGCCTTTAAACACAGTCATGGTAATGAAAGTGTGGAGAATGCCGCGGTGGTGCAGCGGTTAGCGTTGTCACCTCACAGCAAGAGATTCTACCGTTCGATTCTCGGCTGGAGCACCTTCTGTGTAGAGTCTCTATGTCCTCCCCATGGTCGAGTGATGTTAAAGACATGCAGGTAGGTACGTGCATGAATGGGTGTGCCTTCTTTGAAGGTTGGGCGTCAGGCTGGCAACTCGGCACTGTAAAAAAAAAAAAATTCACTGCCAATAATTAGCAGACTGGAGTTCCACTGTGGTGACCCCTAACCAGGAAAAGCCGAAAGACATTACTTACATGATAATGAAAGTGTGGGAGTGTAGAACATGGATTTCGGTCCAGTTACTATAGACTCCCTTATTTCAGTCTCTTTCTCTCTCTCTCTCCTGCACCAAGTTTCCTCTCCTTGCACAGTTTTTAATAACAGCCTTTCATGTTCTGATTGAACTTTCACATCTAGATTTATATGAATCATTCATTGAAAAAGCTAATAAAAATGTGTGGAAAAGATTTATCAGAAATTGCATTTAAATAATTATACCAGCTCTTTGTGTTTGTAGTGTAAGAGCTAATGTTGTTTTACCGCCTTAATTCTACATTACAGGAACATCACACGCTAATCAGTTTGCAGGTTGTATTACTAACAATATTCAAGTTTTTTAATGCTAAAATGAGTGGAATTCTGCAGGTCATAATAAACCTAGCATACTCTACCCTGCGCCATTGTCATGTTGCAATATTTCTAGTGACTAGCACTTGTCTTGACTTGCAGATTGCGCCTAACAAAACAAGTACCCCATGGAACGAATAAATATACTTTTAAACGTTTTCTATTATTCTAAGTCAAATTTAGCATTGCTTATTTTTTTATGAAATGAATCACTCCTTACTCCATTGAATATTATAAATTGTGTTGCCACTGTGTACCTCGCAAACCTGCCCCCATACTTGCATGTCTTGTGATTTACCTGATTCGAAGAGCCTGGGGGTTGTACAACACACTGGAGTGATTCTTGCAAAAGGTGATTATATCAACAATGGGGGGATTCACGGTGGAATAAGACAGAAATAAGATCATCTTGAAGAGGAGGCGGTGGAAGTTAGATGTGTCAGATCACAACATAACTCTCAACTGCATCAGATTCCTCGGTATTTACCGGTTTTGAGGTGAAAATAATGGGGTGCCATGAATTTCAGAGTGGCCCCTTCAATTCCTGTTTTTTTTTCCATTTTTTATTTTATGTAAATTATGGCTGATGTCATCACAAATGTCATCAATGTGCAGGGGTGACGTGCGTGATGACATCAAAGTCGGTCAGATGGACAGTAGTACTGTTTTGAGTGGTGGTTGGTTGCTGGGTTTAAATAACAGTAGCAACTCGCAACAAGCAGAGTTAGTCTTCCCAGAATCCCTGTGTATAGCCTAGCCTCACTTACTCCATCTTAGAGGCTTCTAGGATGAGTCTGGTTATGCCACCCATACTGATGGCCTGCTGGTGCTGTGAAGACACAGCTTTGTCAGTCTCTATGCTCAGAAACAATTTACACTTATGAAGTTAAAAGACCTACACATTTTGCATCAACAAGAAGTTGAACACCTGACGTTAGTGACACTGAGCACCATAAAACGAGCTAAACCACCACCACAGAGAAGGGTAGGTCTCTAAAACTGCTGTTATAAGAGCACATAAAACTTTAATATATACAGATCTGAAGAAGGCATTGCTGAAAGCACTTATTTAGTTTTTACTCCTGAAAGTTTTATTGTGTGCACTGTAAATATTAAAGTTTTATGTGCTCTTATGACTGCAGTTTTAGAGACCTATCCTTCTCCATGGTGGTTTAGCTCTGTTTATGGTGTTTGTTGCTTCTGACTCTACTGAGCTGCCTTAATTGTTCACTGGTGTGCTTTCTGGATAGTTACTGACACTGACTGAAACACTCAGAGATCCATCAGAAAATCATATAAATAAATAACACAGGGACGGGGCAAGCTGAACAAGCCTCTAAAATGTAGGGGCCAACTCCATTCTGGGCTGGCATGAAAGGAGCAGACTACTGAGAAAAAACTGGTTTAGGAAGTGGAATGAAAAAAGCATGTGCCGTGGACACTTTTGTTTAATGTTATGACAATTACAATATAGTTTAGGATGATGAGAGACAAGCTAATGAGATTAACACATCTGTGTAACTTATTTGTGAGCAATTAAGTTTTAAGACAGCATTTGTAATGACTGGTGGTATCTTTCAGTGGAGCACAGTATCTAAGAAGTCATAGTAAACATTGCCTCCTGAGTCATGAGTCTGTGTATAATTCTATTTTGTCAATTATTATTGAACAAAATGGATGGAACAATAATCACAGTCTCATCTTTTATTAACCATCTTTTAAAGATGACATCCAATACTGTCTAATGTGATTGACTTCATTAGAGTAGGGTGCTCTTATTTACCAGCATGTATGGAAATTACATCTGTTTTCAAGTTTATACTCCTTTTGTCTGAAATAGTGTCACATAAGTCACGTAAATGGGAAATTTAAAGACGGGAATATTGTATACATTAATAACAAATGTGTGAATGACAGGATAACAAACAAAGCAAATGGTCTACAAAATTACACATACCGTGCCTGGAAGACTTTACTTTTGAAAGATTATATTCATTTTCCAAAACTGCACATAATAGTTTCTGGGAAAATATACTTTTTAAAGAGTAATTATATGAAAATATTTTTATGTACGTCTCAGGAATGGTTTATTTGGTCATTTACACAAAGAAGGCGTGCTTAATATCATGTTTTGAGTATTCATGCCCCTTTTTTTACAGTTATTTACTTATTGGTGATTAGCAAGTGCTCTGTAACCAAATGGCCAGACTTTCAGTTATCCTGTTACTTAATTCTATTCATCTTGTAAAATGTTGAAAATGAAAATTCTTCATTTTTGTCAGAAATAAACCCTTAGACTTCTTGTATTACTGGAGATTTTGGCATTCAGGGTGTGGTTTTCTGTTTAGCTCTGACAGAACAATTAAGTGTCATTTGTGTGCATTGCTAGTGCAGTGACATCTGCAACAAAGAAAATACATAAGGACTTGACATTAACATTATTGTCTTCAGAAATAATGACCATCTTTCAGGAGCAAAGGAGTCTGGTCATGATGTACAGCACTGAGCATCCTGGGTGAGCCCTATCCTTACCTGAGTGTATGCTCTAGCTCTGTAGAATGGTACACATCACCTATGGTATAAAAGCAGAATTCTTCTCTTTCTTTGTGTGCTCACTGCATACGTCCCTACGTTCTTCCATATAGTAAAGCACGAGACAGTTGCCGCTTAGTACCTATCACAGTTATCTATTTATTTTCAGCTAATGAGTGCTCAGAATTTATTAAATGTATTTAAAGGGGGAGCATTTGAATTTAAACATTAGTAAAATAAGTCAATGGATTCTGGATGGTGTCTTATTTTTTTATGGCTTTGCAGTTCACTTTCATCTGAGTAGGAGGACATAGTTGGTAAATTCTGTATGGACTATTAGATGGGATTAGGAACAAGCAAGGTTGGAATTCCGACCTTTTATCATCCAGTGCAGTGCTACATTTTTTTGTACGTAATATTGGAAACATGATCTGGAAAAAGGGATTTAAAGTCAGAAAATGTTTCTCACTATTTCTGCAATTAAAAGTAAACAGAAGCAGATAATAAAAGTACAATTGCATGTCCTCGGCCTAGGGATTTTAAAGCCGGAGAGCTGTTTTTGTCAAGATGAAAGGCTAGCCGCACTGGCCAGCTTGGGTGAGTAGTAATTTCCAGGTAGTAATATGGATCTATGGGCCTCGGCACTCAGGATAAATGTCAGGATAGGGATATGATGCATAGTAATGCATGCATGTGAACAGCTCTAAGGTGGGTTTGAAAAATGCAAGGATAGCTAAGCTGCAGGATGCTTAGCATCCAAACTCTTAATCTCTCAGAGCAAGAAATCTGAACAAAGTCAAAAATAATGGTGGGAGTGGGACAAGCACCCAAAACAAGGGACAGACTTTAAATATTGCTCCTGTAAACTCAAATAGTTGCTAGAATAACAGATTTTGCCTTATTATGTATTTTCCTGAGGGATATGAAGTCTGAAATTCAAATTAGTGACTTCAGTCTTCATGTTGGTATCCCACAATTCCACTGGAGTGGGCAGGATTAAATGATTGTATATGCAAATGTTATGCTAATCAGCATCTTGATTTTTGGCCAGTTGTACCTACTTTTCATGGGCCTTTGTCCAGATTTTTGATATTTCCAGGTTGAAAGGTATGGATCACAATAGCAGTTTATCTATGCAGTAGGATAAAAATGTGACCAAATAAACCATTCCTGAGATGTACATAAAACTATTTTCATATAATTACTCTTTAAAAAGTATATTTTCCCAGAAACTATTATGTGCAGTTTTGGAAAATGCATATAATCTTTCAAAAGTAAAGTCTTCCAGGCACAGTATGTGTAATTTTGTAGACCATTTGCTTTGTTTGTTATCCTATTGACATTGACTGATTTCACTGGTAGCGCAAACTGAAGTCTGTCATATATTAACAGTTTCAAATGTCACGTTATACTAGTCTACACTGTGCATTTAAAATGCTCTGATTTTTATTCAAGTAAATGTCATGAATATGTATATTTTGAGATCTCTTTTGAGTGTTTTTTTTGTGCATGTGAGTACAGTATTTATGTTGATCTTGATCCAATATTAATTGTGCTTTTTCAAGAGTAACTACTATAAAATGTGGTGATGACGTCTAGCAGTTTATCTATGCAGTAGGATAAAAATGTAGTCAAGGGACATCAGTGGCCCTTACTGGACTCTGTTGTACCAGCATTAGATCATTCTAACAGTACTTATTTGGACTAAACAAGTAATGGCTTTATTTTATCAAAGTGTTTTATGAATTAGTTTTTTTTTAACCAATCAGAATAACGCCATTCTAATAATTTTCTAAAAGACTTTTTAACACCTTTATTGAATTATCACTTGGTGTCTAATAATGGTGGCTGCAAAAAAATCAATCATTAGAAAATGGGAATCAAAATCTAACGCAACTATATCAGAAGTAGTGAATATAGCAACACAAATAAAACAACTGGAACTGAAATCTTTACAAATGGGCAAGAGCAAACTACATAGGGAAAAATGGGGAATTTGTGGGAACAATACATACAGGGGAGAAATGAGCTTTAAAAGAAGGCAGGACTTAAATGAGCTATATAATGTTTGCATGAAAATGATTGGGTGGATTATAAGTGCTGTATAATGTTTGCAACTGGGAGTGTGTCAGTATGGCTTGTGATGTAAAATGCTTGCAACTAGGATTGTGTCATTGTAGTTCAGTTTCAATTTGTATAAATGTATGATTGCTTATGTAGTAAGTGATGGTTTAATAAAGATATTTCTTGTTTAAAAAAGGGGCAGAAATTGAATAATTTATGTAATGTTGCTTATATGATATATAACAATACATGTGAAGTATAATGTTTGTTAATGTTAATTTAATACAATTTGATTACTTTAGTTGTTGTTGTTGTTGTGTCTTTCGGCTTTTCCTGGTTAGGGGTCGCCACAGCAGAACTCTGGTCTGCTAATGATTGGCAGTAGATTTTTACGTGTCGAGTTGCGAGCTCTGACGCACAACCTTCAATGAAGGTATGCCCATTCACGCATGTCTCCACACAGAAGATGCTCTAGCTGAGAATCGAACAGGACAACGTCTTACTGTGAGGCGACAACTACTTTAGTATAAATGTAAATTTGCCTTTATTGTTTGGTAAGTTGTTTTGTTGACTGGCTATGTCCATCTGGGCACAGACCACTTGTTACTGTAAAGGCCTGGGAAGAAAACTTCCAGAATGAATACAAGTAGGAAAAAAATGACGATATAGTTCATGAAGGGTTTAAGACAAAGGAGATGACAATGTTAAGTTATACGTTAAATTAATCAGAGTTACTGCTAGTACTGTGTATAAAATGACAAACTCTTAAGAGCATATTAACAGCAGAACTATGTAAAACACATTATAAAGATATTAGGCATACTTAATATTTACTAGATGACAGGATTATTCAGAAGTATGTAAAAATATCAATAGTTTTAAAGGAGGAAACAGTATTGCAAGCATCTATGGTAGGTAATGGATCCAAGACAAAAACTTACATATGGCATTTACACTACTTCCGATTTAGTGTAATAAGGTGACAGAATGTTTATTAGAAAAGTAGAAAGCAAGTGACAAAGAATATAGATAAAGAAAATGAAAGGTAGCATTCCAAAGGAAAAAGAGGGAAACAAAACAAGAACAAAGAAACTATACATTCTAATAGAACAAGGAGCAAATGAACAATGAAAATAATTAAACACCATGAACAATCTGATGTAATTAAAGAAGTAGGGTGGTATTCAGTTATTGCACTTAAGTGTAAAGGCAATCCATGCAGGTCACGCCTAAGCACAGTCTCAGTGCAATTCATAGAGATTAGTTACACTTAGACATGGTCGGTTTCAGTCCACTCATGCAAATGAAGAGCTAATTTATTTATTATTTATTTATGTGTTTATTTGTCTTTTCTTAACCGGGTTAATCGACTGGGCTGGTGGCCCATTTTCAATAGAGACCCAAGGAGAAAAGCTCCAAAACAGATGATAAGATAACTTTAACACAGTTACATTACAAGTAAAATGCATGCGCAAATACATAGGAACAAAAACATTTATGCCTTTGTGGAAATTAATACAGAATAACATTCAGAAAAAAGTACAGCTATGAACTAATAGTGGTAGAGCTTGGAAACAAACTAGAAGATTTCCAAATGGGGTATAAAGAATGAAAGAGATTAACATTAAGGACCTAAAAAATAACATTAATGTTTAGACTAAATAGGTAGAGAAGAAGAAAAAATGTTAAACAGAAGTGACAAGGAAATAGTTATGAAAAGAGAGAGGGGGGAATGGGAAAACCAAAAGTACTTAGGGGAGGTAAGGAAGAGATTAAGTAAAGAAATGCTCAGTGGTATTGCTAAGGTTCCATGGGATTAATTATTATAAAGTTGCATAAAAGTATGGAGGGAAGTGTTGTAGTCTAACAACTTGGGGAGAAAAAGATAGGTAGGGTGGTGACAGGTACAGGAGGGAGAGTTGGCAAGGTAGTTTTTCAATTATTTTTTGAAAAGAAACGAAGATTGGATAGATCGTATGCTAGTTGGGAGTTTGTTCCAAGTGTGCAATATGGAGCATTTGTAAAGTAATCTGCCAATAGTTTTGTTAGGCCTGTAAGTGTTAAGTAGCAATTGGTCAGCACTGCGGAGAGATGTTACAGGTTTGTAAAGGGATAGGAGGGTGGCCAGGGAGGGACAGTCTGCAGGTTTATAAAGTAGAGAATGTGCCATCTGTAGCTGAGGGAATTCAAGCCACTCTAGTTGTTTAAGGGTTATGCAGTGATGGGATTTGTAAGGAAGATTACAGGCAAATCTGGCTATCTGGTTGTAAGTTTGTTCAAGTTTGATTAAAAGGTTTGCTTGGATATGTATAAGAATAGGGGAGCATAGAGTAGACAGGGGAGGAGATAGGCTTGGGCAAGTGAGGTCCTTAAGGTGGTAGATAAGAAATTATTGTGTCTATACAGTAAACCTAGTTTTTGATTGGTCTTTTTGATGGATTGTTGGATATGGGGGTCAAATTTCAGTTGGTCACGTATTGTAATTCCTAGAAGTTTATTAAAGGAGGCAGCGTGAATGTTGATGCTTTCTAGAGAAAAGAGACTGAAGGAGGTTTTGAGACAGGATGTAGATTTTGGCAGGAAAAGAAGACATTTTTTTCCTTTGGGTTAAGGATGAGTTGGTTATCAACTAACTAATGTTTGATGGTATTAATGGAGGTTTGTGTGAGGGAGTGAAAATCAGTAGGGTTGTTGGAAAGGGTGATAAGAGTAGAATCATCAGCATACTGGATTAGTGATGAGGAGCTGCAGGAAGAGTGAAGATTGTTAGTAAAAATATTGAAGAGAAGGTGACCTAGAATGGATCCTTGGGGGACACCTGTTTGGATAGGTTAGAAGGGTGACTAGGAAGTCTGCCATCTAACAGATTGTTTTCTATTGTTAAGATAACTAGACAACCAGAGAATGGAGGAAGTGGAGAGATTTATTTCAGTTAGTGTAGAGAGGAGTTTAGGATGGGAGATGGTGTTGAAGGCTTTGAAGTGGTCAAAGAAGAGACATGACACCAGTTTATTGTTATCTCTTGCCTCTGCTATAGGCTGGGTGAAAGACAGAAGGATTGTGGATGTGCTGTGGTGAAGTCTAACTCCATGTTGAGAGGAGGTAAGGAGGTTTTCCTAAAGTAGATAGGCAAGAAGTTGTCTATGAATGCATTTCTCCAGAATTTTTGTGAGAGGGGAGAGGATGGCTATCAGCTGGTAATTGGAAGGGTTGGTGGAGTTACTTCCTTTGTGAAGTGGAATTGTATAGAAGGATTTCCAAATTTCAGGGAGAGAGGATTCTTTGACAGAACAGTTGATAAGGACTGAGATGGGATATGCTATAGAATTGGCTGTAAGTTTGAGAAATGAGGGGGGGTAGGTTGCCAAAGGAGGGAGAGCACTGTATACGTTTCTGCAAAAGGGGATTTTGTATAGGCAGTGGAAACAGGTTTCAGGGAGAAGGCTGACTAGAGGCAGATTGTGGAAGGGGTTGGTGGTTGTTTTTGGCTGTAGTCTGAGGGGGTTAGTTTACAGATAGAGTGTATGAAGTGATTGTTTAGTAGAGTGGCAGTTTTGAGAGGTGTTTTACTGGGGAAGGGGTCGGGGGTAGAATGTTTCCCTGGATGGAGTATATTGTTCATAGTGTGCCAAATTTTTTTTGGGGGGGGGGTTAAAAAACTGGGTAGATTGGGCTTCTTGATAGAATATTATTTTGTCCTAGATAATAAGCTTTTTTAGTAAGGTTTCTTAGTTCTTTAAATTAAAGAGGAGAGAAGATGATTTTGACTTTATCCATTGATTCCAGGTGCTGTCTCTGAGTTTCACAGTGGAAAAGTTATCTTTAGAGAGACAGGGAGCAAGATTAGATTTGATCCTAATTTCCCTGATGGGGACTAGGGCATTTAGTATGTTTAGGAAAATATTGTTAAATTCAAGAACAGCATCATTTAGAGGAAGGTTATGCAGGTGAGACCAACTGACCTGGGAAAGTTGGTTGTTGAAAGTTTCAGCATTGAAGTTGGCCAGGTTGTGACAATTTCTATAGAGATGGGTTTTGGGGGTTTGAAAAAGTAGTCTTAATATTGAGATAGGGAGGTGATCACTTAATCAGTCTGGTAAAGTGGTGGTGTTATGGTATTGATTAGGGTTGGCAGTTAAAATCCAATCATGTGTGGAGCTGGAATTTTTGTGTATCTGAGTTGAAGAAATAAGTTGACTGAAGCCAAAAATGTTAATACTAAGGCTAGAGGAGGTAGGGGAGAGTTTATTCTAATCAATATTGACATCACCTAGTATGACTGTCTCATGTGAAATATGTTGGGAGATTCAGCATAAGATATATTCAGGAATTGGAATATTGTTGCCAGGGGATATACAGATAGATACTATGGCATGTTTTTTGTGTTGGCTGAGGAGACAGTTTAGAAAGATAAGTTCTGCTGGGGAGAAGTCAGGGAGGGGTAGGAGAAGAGGGAAAGGTTAAGCTGTTCTGAGTACAGGATGGCGACATCTCCCCCCTTTTTTAGAAAGTCTGTATTTCTGGAAAATGTTATAGCTGGGAGGCAGAATTTCTGAGTTTGTGATATGTGGTTTGAGCCAAGTTTCTGAGAAAGATAAGATGTGGGGAGAGTGGTGGGCAACCCAAGCGTGAAATTCTGTTATTTTGTTTGGAAGACTTTGCAGGTTAATGCAGTAGATTGACAGGTATTTAGATGGAGAGGAGGGGAGTTGGTGCCCTATAGGTGTGGTGAAGATGGTACAGTTGGCGGAAGGGCATGGACCAGGATTGGGATGGATGTCCCCATCTGGCAGGAGTGTTATAGGAAGTAAGTTAGGTTTAGTGAAGAAAGAAACGTAGCTGGTGAGTTTCAGCCTATGTTTAGGGGAGGAAGGTTGAAATGTTTTAATTTGTGAAACTGAAAGTAAGATGTATTAAAGAGGGAGGGAGAGATAGGAAAGTGCAGGGTTATATAGTAGAATGATGTAATGTGGGTAAGAATGGGTGGTGGTAGGGGTACAGAAGGTTAGTGTGATAAGATGACAGTCCAGAGGAGAGGAGAGGAACATAATGGGGGTTAAGAAGAGGTACACTAGCATCCTATTATTTTGTGTGGGTGTATTACAGAGATAAGAGGAGTGGAGTTACTGACTGTAGGGAATATTTTCTTAATAAAGTATAAGGAGGTGCAATAGGTAGAAAGAAAGTTAGTGAGAAGAAAGAGTAGAAGAGTAAGTGATGATAATCAGGGTTGACAAAGCAGAGTGTGGGAAAGTTGATTTGTTCTATGGTGCTAGAAGAAAGTAGGAGGGGTGCGAGGTAGAAGAGTAGGTAATGATAGTCAGGGTTGATAGAAATTAGAGAGTTGGAAAACTGATTTGTTTATGGTGCTAAAAGGAAGTAGGAGGGGTGTGAGGTAGAAAGTAGAGAGGAGGTTGGAGAGGAGTTTTTGTAACTGCGTCAGGAATTTATGTTTATTAGATAATTGGAATGTGGGAGAGGATCCTTACAGGGAGATTAGACTATAAATTTAGAGTATCCAGGGGTGGGTGAGAATGGGGGTAGGATAGAGGAGAGAATTGAGCCTGAGCGGAGCGAGGGCCAAAGGAGCAGGTAGACCAGCTTGTGAATCTAGAAAAAAAAATAAAACAATCAGCCAAATCGTAAGGCAATTAAGTGAGTGTGGTCTTTGTTTGCTGGAGATACAGAGGCCTTAGTTTCTATCCTTATTAAGCATTTTAAATACAAGGATTAAGCTACCAAGCAGGTTTCTGTGAGGGGGGTGAGACTATAATACAGCAATCCTAAGCAAGTAATGCTCTCTTACATTTTTCTTCTATTTTTCTTTCAGTAATCCAAACCATCCTTCAGGTCAAGGAGGTCTCTGCCCTCCATATCAAGCAGTGGAAATTTCAAATTTTCTCTTGAGCACTGGGCACCCACAGACACTTGTCTGCAACTAAAGAGACTAAACACTAATGTAGGTGCTTAACATCCAAGTGTCTAGACAGTAAAATACCTTACCTGCATTCACTTAAACAAATGTTAATGTGTGTAATAGCACATGTCTGCTGTATAGTTCCTTAATCAAACCTCTGTACTGATGAGTACATCACCAGGAGTAAGCAGCTGTATATTGCTCTCCAGTTAGTGTCCCCCCCAAACTAAAGTCAATTTTCTTTTGAGAAATACTCAAATTTATAAAATAGCATTTCATTTCTTCTCCTGTTTCATCTGTAACTAATCCCAGCTTTAATTTTATATCCTTTTAAGAATGTCAGAAAATTATACTCTGTGCCCATAACATAGTCTATAACTTAATGCTAACATACAGTTTAAACTACAGTTAAAATTTCAGTTTAACATATAACCATTTAAGCTAACACTACATATATACCAAAGCCTAAAGAAACACCTGGAGTCAGTTTTAGCCCGCTTTGCCCGCACTCGCTGCACTCGGGCTTGCTCTGCTCCCCTCCCTGCCCCCTATTCCCATCTGCCCCCACTACTTCTACTTTTATTCTAACCCCTAATCACCTGACCAGTAGTCCAACTCCTAATCCCTAACAACTAGCCCAACCCACTCATCCTACCTCCCCCCACTCTCCAATCCAATTACATCCCACACTGATCCCACTCCTAACAACACATTCCCAGACAACACACCTCTACCATCACACACAAAGTAGTATCATGTTAACCACACTCACATCCCTATCACTAGCTGTACTATCGCTAACCTTCCTAACTTCCTTACAAACAGACCTACTGCTGCACAACTAGTCCTATCACACTACCCACACTAGCCCACCCTCTCAAACCCACTCACACTTCTACATCTGCCCCACAATCATAAATCTTACAACTACATATTACTCACTAACAAAAATGATACCATCTCACCACACTAAGAAAAACTCTCATAAACCAAGCTCACAAACAATTAATATTAAAAATCACATACTGACACTCCTACAAACTCTGCTAACCTCTGGTGGCATTCACCCAAATCCAGGTCCCCTCTCAGCCAGACAAACATCTGACCTGCTGATCCTAAATCTGAACATAAGAAGTATTACCAACAAGCTAACAGACCTACATGCATTCATAGCCCACTACAACCCTGATATACTCACCATTACAGAGACCTGGCTTAAACCCAGTATCCAAGATGAAGTCTTTCTTCCCCCAGGGTATAATACACTTAGATCTGATAGAACAAACAGGAAAGGAGGAGGAGTAGCCATTCTCTTTAAAAACACCCTTAATCTCCAGCTCCTGCACACACCACCCACTTTTCAAAATGCTGAAGTCCTATTTTCTGTCCTATCCATAAGAAACACCAAGAAGATCAATATAATATGCTGCTACATACCTTCAGGCAACAACTCACTCATAATAGAAGACATCCTACACTGGACAAAGGACAATCTACCTCAGGAAACAATCCTACTAGGAGACCTTAACACTGACTGGGCAACCTGTAACTCCAGCAGCCCCTCTACACATATCAATCTATATAGCTTCTCTCAACTAACTGAAGAACCAACTAAAATAGATGAGAAAACAAAGAGAATCAATACTGGACTGGACACTAACTATCCCAAACAAAACTATACTGTAGGCTGTCTCCCAGATGACCTAAATGATCATCGCCTCACCTTCCTACTCCACAAACACTCCAATCACCCCAAACCAGTAGTCTACAAATGGTTAGACCAGGCAGTAGACTACTTCAATACTACCTTCTCTAACATCCTTAACAGTCTAGTTCCCTAGCAGAAAGATCAGAGTTAAAGCCAACTATGCACCCTGGCTAAATAGGGACACCAGCGCCTTACTAAAAGATAGAGATAAAGCCTGGAAAATCTGGAAAACTGACAAAACCCCTCGCTCCAGGCAATACTATCAACAGCTTAGAAACAAGGCCAAGGCTGAATCCAAAATAAACAAAACTATTTTCTTAGCACCCAAAGGAAATATTCAAATCCACAAAAATTCTGGCATGCCATTAGCTCCCTACTAAAGCCAGACAAAACCACTACTCCAGCACCCAGCTCTACTAACAATACCCTAGACATAGCTTCTCAATTTAATAACCATTTTACTAAATCCATCTTAGCCATGTCCAGTCAAATAACCAAAAACAGTCTACCTCAATCACAACCTAACCTATCCCACATCACCCCCTCCTTCAGCCTATCACCAGTGCCCACTTCAACTATCAAAAAACTCCTTCTAAAACTAAAGCCAACCACACAGGCAGCTGATAATATACCTGCTGCATACCTAAAAATGGCTAGTGACTCCCTATACTATCCTGTCTCCATCCTAATCAACCGCTCCATACTAGAATCCTACATACCCAAATTCTGGAAAGTATCTCACATCATTCCTCTCCATAAAGGAGGTAATTCATACGAATTCTCCAACTACCGACCTATTGCCATCCTTTGCCCCTTATCCAAAATTCTTGGGAAATGCATCCACTTGCAAGTGATGACATTTCTTAAAACACACAGTCTACTATCTACCACAAAACACGGTTTCCGTCCACATCACAGCACTACCACAGCCCTTCTATCCTTCACTAATCATATAAACCTTCACAGGAATGATAACAAATATGTATCAGCCATTTTCCTAGACCTCTCAAAAGCATTTGATATGGTCTCCCACTCCATTCTACTAGACTCACTAACATCATTACCCTTCACCTCCTCTACTATAGCCTGGTTTAGAAGCTACCTGACAGGTAACAATCAGTCCAGTGGAAAGGAACTATGTCTACACAACTTCCAAACACCATAGGAGTCCCACAGGGCTCTATGCTGGGCCTGCTATTGTTCTCTATTTTCACAAATAACCTCAATAGCTCTACACAACATGCCACACTCATACAATATGCGGATGATTCAACCCTGATCTGCTCCGCCTCATCTCCCACCACCCTAAATACACTCACTCAAGATAATTTTAACTCAGTAGAAAAATGGATATCAGGTATCCAACTAATTCTAAATCCAAAAAGACAAAACTGCTACTATTTACCCCTAATAGATAAAAAAAAACAAACAAAAAACTTTCCTTTACCATAACATCTAAGGACGGCACCACCATCTCCCCTTCTAACCACACCAAACATCTGGGCATTGAAATAGACAATAATCTCCACTTTGATGTTCACATCTCATATACCATAAAACTGGTACACAAAAAACTAGGCTCCCTATACAGGCATAAGTCCTTCTCTCACAAAAAAGCAAGAGTCACTCTTGCACAAAGCCACCTCCTCTCAACTCTACTATACGCAGCACCAATCTTTACCCAAATCAGACAATGTGATCTAGACAAACTAGAATTGTGCTACAATAAAATAGCCAAGTTTGCTACTAACTCAAACTATAGAACCAGTCACTAAGCTGCACTAAAAGAACTAAAATGGCTTGAGCTACCACAGCTACTTAACTATCACCAGCTGGGCACAGCCCAAGGATGTTGGGAGGCATACGCACTGTACTGATTTCAGTAAAACTTATTTAGAAGGGGGGTAGCTTTTTAACTTAAAAAAAAAAAAAGTGTTGGCTCTTTAAGGATGCTTGCTGGGTGCGGTAGCTTTTCAACTAAAAAAAAGCATTGGCTCTTTAAGGATGCTTGCTAGGTGTTGTGGTGAAGGCGAACAGGAGCTGACATCATGTCTGGCTGGCTGCGAGCGGGAAATTAGCTTGAATGGAGCAATGGTTAACAGATAGGAGTGCGAGCGGGAAATGGATCAGGAAAGTATGGAGCAATCAGGTAAGGAAAGTATGGAGCAATCAGGTAAGGAGAGTATGTATGAAACAGATCGGGAAAGTGTGTACGCTTATGTTATTTATTAATTTCTAGAGGTTCCATTCATTTCTGTATGAGTGAGAAAGTGTGTGTGTATGTGTATATGTATGCATGTAAGCTGAACTGGCCATTCTGTTTAAATGAGAGATAAAGTGCATGTGTGTGAGAGTTACTGTGTGAGAGAGTAGGGGTATGTGTGTGTGTACAATTGTATTATTTATTCTGGAGGTTCTATTTGTTTCTGTAAGAGTGAAAAAGTGTGTGTGTGTGTATGTAATTTGAACTAGCCGTTCTGGTATGAATGAGAGATAAACTGCATATGTTAGTGTGTGTGTGTGTGTGTGTGTGTGTGTGTGTGTGTGTGTGTGTGTGTGTGTGTGTGTGTGTGTGTGTTTAACATACCTCTTAACTGTCCAGATTTAGCCTCATAGTTTCGGACTGTTTCTCATAAAATTTGTGGGTTTCTGGCAAATCACAGAGGACTGAAGTTAGTATATTCTTCAGAAAATGCATTCTAGCACATATCCTGTTATTCTAGCAACTTTCTTAGTTAAAAAGAGCAATATTTAAAATCTATCCCTATCATACCTCTCAACTGTCCAGATTTTCACAGAATGTCCAGATTTATGCTTCATGTTTGTGTTCCATTTCTCCTACAATTGGTGCTTTTCTTGCAAATTACTGGCTAACCATTGAGGACTGAAGTGTGACAATAATGGCAGGCATTTGAGTTTCAAACTCCACATGCTTCAGAAAATTCATGCTAATGTAAAACCTGGAATTATATCAACTTTCTAAGCCTGTAAGGGCAATATTTAAAAAGATTTCCAATTTTGGGCCTTTGTCCCCCCATAACTACTGGCTTTGTCCAGATTTCTTGCTTGAAGAGGTTGAGAGGCATGATCCATATTTTGGGCCATTGTATCTCCATTATTTCAGGCTTTGTCCAGATTTCTTACACTAAGAGAGTGAGAGATATGCGCACCTCTCATCTGTCCAGATTTTTACAGAATTCCCTGATTTTTGCCTCATATTTTTGGCCTGTTCCTCAATATTTGTGGTCTTCTGGCAAATCACTGAAAATTGAAATAAATAAATGTCATATAGCTGAGCTGGACTTAATTTCCTTTAGAAAATGCATGCTAAGACAAATGTTGTTATTCTAGTAATCTTCTAAGTCTGTAAGAGCAATATTTAAAATCTGTCCCTGTTTTAGGCTTTGTCCAGATTTCTTATGCTAACAGGTTGAGAGGTATGAAGGTATGGTATGTAATGCTCTAGTTAAGGGGGGGGGGACAGGTTAATCACTTAACTTGATCAGGCTTGACCCTGTAACTTGATTACAGGAGACAGAGCCTGAATTCTCCCTACCAACTACCAGACTGCTGAAGGAACTGTGAGCTCCAATGAAGACAAGAGCCTGACTACCAGACTGCCGACGGAACTGTGAGTTTGGGTTTCAATACATTTTCAGGGTATTATGAGTTTCAGTGCATTTTCAAGGGACTGAGTTTCATTTCATTTTCATGGAATTGTGAGTTTCAAGGGAAGATAAATTTACTGTTGCTCATGCTAAGTCTGTTATTAGTGTGCCACTAACTGTTTTATCAAATGGCTGTCACTATTTGTGTTGTAGAATTTGAAAGCAGTGTTAGTAGCATAATTGACTTTGGTGCAGAAGGCTACTTCCACATTATTTGGACGGAGTGCTGGTATTGCAGTGCCATTTTGATTGTGGATTATTTGGTGCATATTAAGGGTGTATAGGGATTCTACACTCCTGAGTGTGTCCTCCTTTGTATAAGATGCCTAGTAACTATGAACTTCTTGTTGGTTTGTCAGTCATTCCCTATTGCAATATTACCAGTTTACCATATTTTAATGTAACATAGGCAATTAATTCTTCAAAGGCAGCAGACACTGAATTTGTAGATGAAACACCTGAAATGCAAAGTTGTTTGCCAGTAGCAACCTCTTCATTAGTTATAGATCTCTTTAATGTATAATTATCTAGACAACTTTTACTTCTGCAAAGATTGTGCTTTTTGAATAATATTGGTGGATTGTAATGACGGAAGTTTTAGTGACATTTTATGGTTGAAATTTTCTGAAATGGGTAGTTTTATCATTATTGTTTCATTGCTTTCTAGAAAAATGTTCATAACTACAAATTTAAAACACCATTCTAACAAATGGTGATGTATTATACAAGGAATATAATTCATAATTAGGGTGAATCAAAGAACACATACATGTGCGCATGGCCCTATAAATGTGTGCAAGGAACCCATGGTTTAAAAACAGTTCAAAGCTAAACGTGATCCTCCACTGTCAGATGCATTTTCTTTTAATGTGGGTTTCATGCCATTTCAGTGGATGTGAGTTTCAAGGGCAGAGAAGTTTACTGCTCATGCTAAGTCTGTTTTCATTGTGAGACTGTATTGTTTAGCAAATGGCTCAGTGTTAGTGCTATTTTATTTCAATATATGTAATCATTGTAGAGGTAAATAAGAAAACACGTTCCCTATATCTTTATTTAAAATATCTATGATAATTCTTTCCATGGCTTTACATACAAGACCAGTCAGACTTATGGTCTGTGGTTATCCAGGTCAGTAGAAGGCCAAACCTTGTGCTAAAGATTAACTGCTGCAGTCCTCCATTCACTAAGGATGAAGCCAATTAGCAGGCTAATGTTGGACAGTGATTTTAGAGTGCTTGATAGCTCATGTTTCATGCTGTCCAAGAGGTATCCCAGGATATTATCAGGGCCCACTGAAATGGTATTCTTTGCCTTGGACAGTGCATTGAAGACATATTTGCTAGTGATAGTCAGAAGAGATATGGTAGGAGGCATCTCCTGAGAGCTATTGAGGGGAAAAAGGGGGTGAAACTGGAATTAAATTTATCTGCCAATAGGTTTGCTATATCCTGGTTCCATTTACAATTTGTTCAGCACACTGTCGTGTTACCTTTGAGGTTGTGAACAAAGCTGATGAAGGCCTTGTGGTTATCCTTTTTCTTTGAGGATATTTCTGCCTCAAATTTGGCTTTGATGGGCTTGATAAAATTTCTGAGTTGCTTATTTAGTTTGAGGGGTTTCATACCTTTCTGGGTTTTGCACTTCCTAGTTTTGGCCATGTTTTTCATCCTTTTGTTATACCACTTGTTGATATTGGGATTCCACCAGGGTGGCTTGTTATTTGAGTTGGTTCTCTGCTTATTCCTTGTGGGTACAGCTACCTCACTGCAGCTGCTTACATGATGGTATAGGGTTTCTGTAAACAATTTGCATAGTGGTAGCAGAGTTCGCATCTTTTTGGGAGATGGAAATTTTAGCATGGTATAAGTCATTAGTACAAGGTTTGCTTTGGAATAATTTCTAAATGTTTGAGGGTTAGTTGGCATTCACTTGTGACAAGTGTTTGGAAAGGTACATACCAAAAGGGGCATTATAATCACTAAATGATTGGCCTAATGAGTGCCAAGTAGTGGGGGATAATTATATGCCTGGATCTGGATGATATATCTCTAGATAAAAGTTGTACAACGAAAAAGGATTTCCCTACAATAGTGAGTATGTTGGGCCGTTTGAAGTCTCACCTTCATGCAAGGGAATGACTGTTGCAGTCTTTCATTCATCCAGCACAAAACCTGTTTTGAGATTGGTATTGAATAGCCTTTGTAGAAGGTTCGACATATCAGGTTTCAGACTAACAAGTAGGCAATCTACTATGTTATCCAGTCGCAATAGACATTATGTTCTTGGCTTTGGGTACTAACTTCAGAAATTGTTGAGATATTTGAGGGGGTTATAGATGCAGGTATTTGATGTGAGAATACTGGAAGATTGGTGGATGAAGTTCAATCTCAATTAGTTGGCCAGTGGATTGGCTATATGCTCTGGTCCAAGTATGTGATATCATTTCTTATCAGCTCACTGTAGTGCCAGTCATTGTTTGAGATTTCTAGCACAGTTAAAAAAAATACTCTGTGGTTTATCTTTCACCTGGGTTTATATTTTTACCTCATATCAGGCTTTGGTTGATTTGATCACAGTCCCGAGTTTAGTTTAGCGAGAGTGTTTTTAGCTTTCTAAGTTACATTTATTTTTACATGCAGTGAGTATTTTTTCTTGATTATGTTGCCCATAGAGCTTTATTTTTGAATTTGGTGTTGCATTTACTTCTGATGGGGGAAGATGTGTCTATGGAACTTTTTAAATATGCATAGAGCTTGGCAGTAAATTATTCTCTACAGTTGAAGCTTGAAACAGGCTTAGTAGAGGGACCCCATCTCCAACTAATGCCCAGTACCCAACATAATCAGAAACCAGCACCACTCAGATACAGTATGTGCACACGAGAACACTTACACTAGCTTACAAGGGGGTTGAGAATGGTGTGGTAATTTTCTTTGACATTTTCAATCAAACCTGAGTGTCTTCATTTGTTTTTTCAGCATGTAACAGCATAGGGCTATACATAAAGTGGTTGTTTTCATTTTGTGGGAAGGTAGGCAGGCAGTCTGCATTTGCAGGTATGTTTTTTGTGTTTTCAGCATGTAACAGCATAGGGCTATACATAAAGTGGTTGTTTTTTAGCCTGCATTCACAGGTATGTTTTTTGTGTTTTCCAGCTGTTGCCTTCTCAGGATATTGGATGGTATCACGTCAGCTTTGAACATTAAACTTTGAGCAAAACTTATTTCTTCCTTGAATTTATTTTCTTTCCAGTAATGTTGTTCAGACTATCACTGGATCATAAGACTAGAAAAAACTCCAAACAAGTTCCTTAGAGCATGTAACAGTCCCACTGGTTCTGGGACCTAGGGCAATTTTCTTGCTTTAACCAATTTCCTTTCAGCAAAGGCTTGAGATTCACAGAATGTAAGCAGGGTAGTAAGGATGTAAATTTCCACAGCTTTAGTTTTTGCTTGATTGACTCCCATGGGTATACATCTTTATTTATTGTCAGTGGCAGTATGAATGTATTCTGTAATATTCAACTTGCTGTGACATCATGTGTTCCACTTATGTATATATATATATATATATATATATATATATATATATATATATATATATATATATATACACACACACACACACACACACACACTAATTTGTTTGTGTTTTTTTCCACTTTGAGCGTTATTCTTCAAAACTACCATAATAATTAGCTTGAATCTTCTCTTTTTTCCTTATCTTCTACATGATTGTCAAACCCTTTCCTATGTAAATATGCTTCTAGTATTATTATATTGTTTTGTAATCTTTGTACTCGTGTTCTTGATGTTAATCTCCATTGACAATGTATTAAATTTTTATTTTCCTGAACTATTAGTGTAATTGGAACTTAAAAATAAATAAAAAAATAAATAAACTGAGCCCAACTAAAATGTATTTGTTGTTGGGAATGTAAGATTTACCATTCCAAAAGGCTTAGTGTGAGTGTAGGCTGTAGGAGTGATCAGCCATTGCTGGGTAACCCATGCGGGTGGAAGGGTGTGAGTGTAGGCCATAGAAGTGAGCTGTGATTGCCAGGTGACCCATGCGGATGGAAGGGAGGTAGCTGCGGCTCATAGCTTGGGTGTTACCTCGGGAGAGCTCTATATGCTGTACCTCAGACTACAATTCTGCGGAGGACGTGCTGCCTAGAACCGGCCAGTCCTTTAGTCGGCAGCACTGCTGGAGCTCTAATGAGCCACTACAGGAGTTAGGAGCTGCAAGGGGAAGAATGGTAATCTTGGGGAGGGCAAACTGATCTGTCCTACTGTAACTGGAAAGGTATTTTATTTTTTGACTTATGGAAGATGTACCTTTGGAATGAAATGTTCATGCAGCATGTAAGTAATTACTACCCTGGCATATACTTGCAAGTGATCTATTCAGAGATCAGCAATATGAAGGGGCGTGGCTTGGTCAGCAATGTTAATGTGGGTGTGGCTTTCTGAGGGGGCAGCAGACTGGGAGCTATGAGTACAAATTTGAAAATCCTGGCTACACCCCTGGCACAGCCTACAATATTCTCAAATATCCTGAAATAAAACCCCTCATTATCCAACCTACTTACTGTCTATACTGCAAACCGGTACCTAAGATCCAGTGAAAATCTCTCCTCTCCATCACCAAGGCTAACAATAATGCAGGGAAAGCGCTCTACTCCCACACCGTTACCAGAAATTGGAACTCTCTTCCCCTATCCGTGTCCACTGCCCCCTCCAATCCATTTTCTAAAACTCCCTCAAATCACACCTTCTTAGTACCTGTTTATGCCCTTGTATCACATAACTCTACCCATACTACTATTAACTCCCCAAACTCCTCTCTGATCACATGCTGGATCTCTGATCCCCTGTAGGCTTGGTCATCTGAAAGGGTACTTTTAACTGTAGAATCTTACTTGATATATTTTCTTCTCTTACTAATGTATAACTGACATTGTCTTTTTACCCATGTTTTACATCTTCTTTTACCTGGAGTGTTTTATTAATTTCTTGTTTTATTACTATGCTCAGCATATATGATAAAACCTGTTTTGTGTATTATGCTGGATGTACTGTAACTGACATTGTCTTTTACCTATGTTCTACATCTTCTTTTACCTGGAGTGTTTTTTTTTAATTTCTTGTTATATTACTATGCTCAGCATACATGATGTAACCTGTTTTGTGTTTTATGCTAGATGTACTGTATTTGTATAACCTGATGCTGGAGCTTTTCTCCCCGGGCCTCTGCTGAAAATGGACCTGGTCCAGTCGGAATTTCACAGTTAACAAATGTAAAATAAAAATAAAATAAAATAAAATAAATAAAGTATGCATGCTGAACACCCAGGTGAGGTTTCACTTAGTGTAAAAGTATATACATTTAGGTAGCTAAAAGTAGAGACAATTAGATGAAAACACATTCAGATTTAATTAAGAGTCTTTTCCCCCACTCTTTGGGATGGAAGTTCCATAGCTGATTTTAGTATTGCAGTTGCCTATTGCTGTGGGAATCAGGCAGCCCGGAATCTAAGCCCAGGACTGGACACATTTTCGAGCTGGAATACAGGGCTGGGGCTAAAATAAAGATAAAAATAAAAAAATATTCAGAGAGGGAAGGTTTGCTGGAGTAGGAAACAGTATCTAGAGCCAGATAAGACAAGAAATGAGGTAAGTTCTAAAATGTGGTAGGTAAAGCAGAAGGAGGAAGACACTGTTAATTGAGAATAGGGAGACTGTTGGGTAGAAAGATGGGAGTATGGAAAAAGAGGTAGGAAACTAATGTGCAAGTAGGAATAGGTTAAAAATAACAGTGGTCGCTTAATCAGCAGAGGTATACTACTGTATTATACTTATGTGCAATGAGCAAAGTAACAAATGCGCTAATTTAGCCAGAAAAAAAACATTACTACATTGTGACAATTTAAAATGAGCAGTGAGCAGTGAGCAAATAAAATGCACCATACAGGAAGTGGATGTAGATTAAATATCAATGGTCACTAACTCTAAGGAACAAAACACTAAGTGTTTATGGACATTACAATGAGCAGAGCTGACTAAAATAGATAACAACAACAGTGGTCAGTAACAATCTAAAGGACAAATGCTTAAACATTCATGGACGTTGACAATAGGCAGAGCTGGGGATATATTCTGTCTTGTTAGCAGTTTAAAACATCTACATAATCAGCTATGCTGCAGTGACCTAGAATATAAAATACAGTACTAAGCAAAAGAAAACTGTATCAGAGCTTCTTGGGTCAGCAGTGGGATTATAATTAATACAACAGATACTGAGAATAATAAAAGCTTTCCATCTAGTGCTCGACGTCAATAGCTAACACAGTTTTTGGAGCTTGTCGTTTAGTAGAAACTAACAAAGATTTTGCTATGTATGCTAATGAGATGGAATTGATAACAGCCTCACAAGTGTTTATGCCAATGATCCCTCTTCCTGCCTACTTGTGATTCATTACAAGACTCATCATAAAAAGGCCCTCTCCTATGATGTTCCCATTTGTGATTCAGAGACTTGTTAATGGCGATGGGATACGACTTCATTACCAGCTAATTTGCATGTCTCTGAGTTTCCCTTACTATCACAATGTGCAGATCATCAATGATCTGCACACCATGGTAGCAAGCTGATACTAATATAGACAGTGGCATTAACCCCATCACCTCCATACAAGTACACACAATATGAACACATACACACCCCACAAAGTCCCCGTACTTGTCCTTACCCTGTTGGTCCTCCCATAGATCCTTCCACCCTCTTAATAGTGGAACTGACAT